>NC_061114.1:72291500-72314773 GCF_002878395.1 Capsicum annuum
CCATGTTCTCCACAAGCATAATCATTTAGCCTTCAGCTATTTTAAACCATTCAAATCTTTATTACATAAGCTGAAAACAAGCAAAATTTCCGTTAGAAGAAGTCAATGCAATGAACATACCTTTATAAGTATTTTATCAAACATGTTGGGGGCATAATATAATCAAAACAAATTCCAAATACCGTTAAACCATTACCATGTAATCCAATTGTCCAAAACTGCCATTAATGTATATAAAAGTATAATTAAAATAATAGGAAATGATAACCAAGCATTTGATGTCAAAACCCCCAAATAATAGTTGAAAAACATAATCATAAAATAGTAAAACCATGAAATCAATCATAAAAACCATGCCTTTAGTTGAAATTACATTGAGGGAAGAGAATCATACCACCATACGAGTCTCTGATATGACTCATACCAAGCCCTACAACGCATACCCCTAAGTCGTACCCATTCCAGCGACCAAACCATCCCATCAACTAACATTGGTCAGTATACAACAGGACCATACCATTCGTTCCCTAATATACGACTCATACGCATGAGTCATATTTAGTCCGGAGAACAAAAATTCTAAGAAATTTTTAAAGGGTCAAAACCCAGGATGTTTTATATCTCTATCCCTTCGTATAGAATAGCTCCAACTGTGTTAAAGGAGATTAAAGGGCAATTAAATAATCTTTTAGATAAGGTATTTATCCATCCTAGTGTTTCCACATGGGGTGACAATATATATATATATTACATGGGGAACTTTTTAGGTGGTACATGTGGTTGTTAGATATCAAGTTAAAACCTTAGATTTTGATTTTGGTAAAAGAAGTTCGTTAGATTGAGGATAGTAATGCGAGATTTATTGGAGTAAATTGGTAGGCTTGATGGGATATGCGAAAGCGATGAGGTATATGACTTAGGAAATATTAAAGTGGTAGAGTTATGATATATAGGTTGGAGGTTTAGGCTGAAATAATAGATTGGGGTTGGATTAGGGCATGGGATCTGTAAGAGTATACTGAAGCCCAAGTAGTATATGGATAGATGAGGTTTTAAGTATAAAAGAGCCAAGTGTCCCTAGTGCATTTCTATGGTGATACCTCTTAGAGTGGATTATTATGCTTATAGCTGTAATAAGAGGGAGATCAAGGTCTAATCTTAAATTTTCTCTTAGCGGTAGGCTTTAAGAAAGAGTCGAGATTGATCCTAATCTTGCTATTACCTCCTATTTTAGTTAAGAGGTGACTCTACTAGTGTTTTATGCATTCTAATAGTGCTTATTCCTAAGGCCTGCATTTTATGTGTTGCGAATATCCATACTCCATCCCCCGAACCAAAGGCAATAATGGTTCTTAGGAATTTAAGCTTCCAAGTGTTCAAGCTCTATGTCATGACGCTTATGATCCATATATTCATGTCTCACGTTATGCCTAGTTCTAAGAAATAGTAGTTTCAAGTGGAAATTCTTGCCTTGTTCCCTGAATATAAATCTTGACCTTAAGTTATATTACCCATGATATATGTATTCATATGTCTCTCGGTGCCTAGTCTTTAGGACTCATGCTATGGTATGTTTATGTCGATACGAACCTTCATTTATAACTCTATGGATACTTGTACAATAAATAGGAGTTGTAGTTAACCCCCCCCCCCCATTCTTGATGCTTGTACTCTAGTTCCTCAGTGACCTTTGTTATATTAGGATGGTAGTGGATATAGAAGTATAGTAATGCTTTGGATAAGGGAGTAGATGTTCTTTATATTAAAAATTTTGTGGTGACTACTCAGGATAAAATTATATATAAATATGGAAGAGTAAGATGAACCTTTGTTATGTGAAATAGTTAAGATGAAGAGGTGGTGAAATCCATCCTGATAATGACTGAAGTTTCTAGTTTTGGGTGGTAGATCTGTAAAGTGGGGGTAGAAAGGCAGGCTTGAATATGTGATGGATAGATACACAAATCTTTGTGTTATGTTGTTAGTACTCCTTGATTTAGACCTGAGGCTTCTTTATTATTGTGATAAATTGAGTAGTATTATTGAAGTGGTGTAAATAGGTCCAATGGCGTACACTAGCACCTTTCACTCTGAGTTAGACTTTAACATGGGAGGAAGATGCAGCAATGCTCAGGTCTTGTAGTTATGTGTTTCACGGGGGAGTTAGGAGGTTGAAATTATGGAGTATTGTATCCATAGTTGAAATATTAGTGGAGAGTGCGGTCATATTTAAAGGTTATTAAATGTATTATTTTGGAGGGAAAGAGCAATGTGGAAAACTAGAGAGGACATAAAATCCAAGTATTTATTCTTATTTCCTATTTCGTATACATGTTCTTAAGGTATATGTCATTCTTAGCGTCTTTGTTTTCTGACTTTGTTACAAGAAAAGGTGTTTTCCTTTGTATCTTTGTCTTCTGTCTTTGTTAAAGGTAAGAAAAAAGATGTTTAGGATCTAACCGTGTTAGTAAACTCCTTGTCCCATCATTCGAGGATGAATAATCCAAGTGGGGAGAATTAAAACACCCTAGATTTTTGGCCCTTGGAAATTTCTTGAGCCTTAAGTTTACTGCCTTGATTACGACTGGACCCCCAGAGTTGTGGGATGAGTCATAACCAAACCATGGAAATTTGTTACATGTTTCTGCTCTGAGTACGAGTGGATCACTATGAGTCATAAGGATTTGTTAGGAGTCGTTGGGTGTGAATCATAGGGTGTCAAGTGTATGCCTGAAATGGATTTTGTGTTGGTTAAGACTAGGAACTACGAGTCGTAAGGTCCCATTATGAGTTGGTTGGTTAAGTCATAAGGGTAACATTGGGTGGTGTCCTAGAGACCATTTTGGTTATGAATCATATTGATGAGTCATAAGGAGTGGTTACGAGTCGATGGGCGACTCGTAGACAAGGGTGATACTTTTTCAACTCTTAAGCTGAGGGTAGTTTAGACCATTCCCCACTTTAACCCCTTAGATACCAGGACTTAAAACCATATATGGGACTTTATTAGCCTACTAAACTCTATCACATACTCCCAAATACTCTCTAAAATTCTCTATTCAAGTTAAATCTATGGTTCCAAGAGAGGTGATCATCTAGGATTTCAAGAGTGCTTTTTTCTACAAATTTCATGGTATTTAAGGCATGTTAATCCTCTCTCATTGTCAATTTTGTAAAATAATGTGATTTAAAGTATTGCTCATGAGATATTGATGTTAGGTTTTGAACTATAGGTTTTGAATATAAATTGTTTCAATGCTTCTTTGATATTTATAAAATTATTTTGCTTAAATTAATAGTTGGTAAATGCTTTGTGGTGAATGGGAATGGTAGATGGACATGGGTACAATGTAATCCCTAAAATTTGTAAATCATGGAAATAGGGGTAAAAAAAGAATCCCCAAATTAAATGGTTTGGTATAGATATTGGTAACGACCACAAACCACTTGTATAATTGATTTTGGTTTATGCATTATTACTTGGTTTGGTTTGTTTCTTAAAACTAATGTGTGGTACAAATGGTTAATTGGTTAAGGATAGTTTTGAAAACTTTGTAGGGTACACAGGAATGCCCCAAGTAATTTTGTAATGAAAACCTTATGGGTTACACGAGAATCCCCCAAGTGACTTTAATAATAGTGTCTGTGGGATACATGGGAATCCACTAAGTCTTGGATTAAGGACATTGCTTGCAAACTATAGTCGGTATGATGATACCACTTAAAAATTCCTTAATAATTGACTCTGGAATTAGTGGTTTGGCTATGTGTTAAATATATTAATTGGGCAATAAAGGGGGTTGTGATAGCTAGCCATAAAGGTGTGAGTCCGAAAGGTCGATACTGGAAACTCATGTTTTTCGACATGAGGATTGATCTTGATGACCATGTGCTTGTAGGGTACAAGGAAATCCCCCAAGTAATACATGTACATACGTATCATAGAGCACGAAGGGTACATGGAAATCCCCTAGCACCTATGGTATCTCTAGTTCATTCTGCTATTACGCACTGGACTTGTCCAGAGGGTAATACAAGACCTATATAGCCTATGGGTGAATTATGACGGTAATGTTACACAACCCAGGTTAAGCTTTTAAAGTGCATTTTATATTTGTTTCCTATCCCGGCATGATATAAATATGTGTGTGTACGTGTGTATGTATTTGCATATGGATTTTTGCATTGGTTTAACTTGGTTTTTTATTGATGGCATTACTTTATCTTTATCCCTAAATTACATGCTAATGTTCACCCTACTGACTATCTTCAGACATTGTATCCCCACGCGATGTAGGAACCGGCCATACTTTCACTCCTCCTGCTCAATGACTAAGTGATTCACGGACAGCTATTGAGTCAGACTGAAGTGGTGAGCTTATATACTTTAGAAGACTTTATTTTATACTATGGATCTCTTTATGTCTTTACTATTCCTTTTGGACTTGGTTTTAGTTATGGTTAGGGGTATGTCCCAACTGGATATTTTTTGGTTTTGATTAGAGGCTTGTTGGACTACTATGGACATAGGCATTATTGGTTGGTTGTTTGGTTATTAGTGGTTATTTTGGTTATAGACTTATCATAATGCATTTAAATTAATATCATCTTAGCTTGTTATATGTTTGGAATTCATCCGACATTGGGGATGTTTTGTTGGTTGGTTAGGTACAAGGGGGTGATATTGCTATTGGGGCTAATAAGGTCCCGGTTGTTGCTTTTTTGGCTTCTGCACCAAAGTTTTCTACTTCTGGCACTGGTTGAAATTGTCTGTATTTTTTGCCACTCGTCAGGATTCTGAGGCGTCTCCTAATGTTATTACTGGTATGCTAAAGCTCTTCTCTTGGTTCGTATATTATAAGCTTGATTATGGGTCTACTCTTTCTTATATGACCCTTTATGTGGAAATTTATTTTGGTTTTTGTACTGAGTGTATTCCTGATCCCTTTTCCATATCTACCTTGGTGGGTGACTCTATTATAGCTATAAAAGTCTATAGGGGTTGTGTAGTATCTGCCTATGGTAGGGAGACCTTGAAGATTTAATGGAGTTGGAGATGTTAGATTTTAGGTTTTCTTGGGGATGGATTGGCTACATTTGTGATATGCATCTCTTGACTGTAGGACCCAAAGGGCCAGTTTCCAATTTTTAAATAAACTAGAGATTGAGTAGGAAGGTAGTTCATTAGCACCTATGGGGAGATTCATTTCTTATCTAAGAGCCCAGAAGTTGATTTCCAAGGGGTTTGCTATCTCCTGGTTTAGGTTAAATACTCTAACTCAGAGAGTCCCTATTTCGAATCTTCCCCTATGGTTTATGAGTTTCTTGAGGTATTTCCTGATAATCTTCCTAATAGGGAGATAGATTTTGGGATTGATCTTTTATCGAACACTCATCCTATCTCTATCCCTTCTTTCAGAATAGAACCAGCTAAGTTGAAAGAACTCAAGGAGCAATTGAAAGACCTTCTTAATAAGGGATTTATTTATCCTAGGATTTCTCTGTGGGTTCTCCTGTGGTCTTCGAGTATAAGAAGGATGGTTCCCTTCGAATGTGTATTAATTATCGCTATTTAAATAAGATGACTGTGAAGAATAAGTAACATCTTTCGAGGATTGATGATCTATTTGACTAGCTTTGGGAAGTTAAGTACTTCTTTAAGATAGATGCTTACTTGGGTTACCATCAGTTGAAGATTAGGGAGGAAGATATCCCTAAGACTGCTTTCTATACTCGATATGGATATTTTGAGTTCTTGTTCATGTATTTTGGATTGACTAATGCCCAGCGGCATTTATAGATCTTATGAATCTGGTCCTTCATCAATTCTTGGATTTGTTCATAGTTGTGTTTATTAATGATATTTTGGTGTATTCTAAGAGTAAGGATGATCATGTTGATCACCTCTGCATAGTGTTGAAGACTCACAAGGATCAACAGATGTATCCTAAGTTCTCAAAGTGCGAGTTCTGGTTGAATGTTGTTACTTTTCTTAGTCAAGTTTTTTCTAGCAAGGGGATCATGGTGGATCTATAGAAAGTTGAGGTAGTTAAAAAATAGCCTAGACCCACGACTCCAACCAATATTTGGAGCTTCTTAGGTTTAACCGAGTACTATAGAAGGTTTATGGAAAGTTTCTCCTCTATTACTGCCTAATTGACTAGGTTGACTCAGAAAAAGGTGAAGTTCTTATGGTCGGATGCTTATGAGAGTTGTTTTAAGAAGCTGAAGGATAAGTTGACTTTGGCTCCATTCTTGACCCTGCCTGAGGGTACTTATGGATTCGTGGTTTATTGTGAGGTGTCCCATGTGAGACTCATTTATGTGTTGATGCAGCATGGTAAGGTAGTGGCCTATGTTTCTAGGCAGTTAAAAGTTCATCCAAAGAATTATCCGACTTATGACTTAGAGTTTTTGGTTGTGATGTTTGCATTAAAGATTTGGTGACATTAATTATA
Organism: Capsicum annuum; assembly: GCF_002878395.1. Taxonomy (NCBI): domain Eukaryota; kingdom Viridiplantae; phylum Streptophyta; class Magnoliopsida; order Solanales; family Solanaceae; genus Capsicum; species Capsicum annuum. The sequence goes on from NC_061114.1 coordinate 72,297,959, forward strand.
TGGAGTTCATGTTGACATCTATTCTAATCATAAGAGCCTATAGTATGTGTTCATTTAGAAGGAGTTGAATCTCAGGCAAAAGAGATGGCTTGAGTTGCTTAAAGACTACGGCATGAGTCTCCATTCTTATCTAGGTAAGGTTAACGTAGTTGCTGATGCTCTTAGCAGGTTATCGATAGAGCATCTATCACATATGGATGAAGAGAGACATAGATTAGTGAAGGATATTAACTGTTTGGCTAACCTTGGAGTTTGTCTCTTAGACTCTGAAGATGGAGGTATATTTGTTCAAGAAGTGGTGAAGTCATCCTTCGGTGCTGAGGTATATGAGAAGAAGGTTTTGGATCCTATCTTGATGTAGATCAAAGATGATGTGGGCCAATAAAAAGTTATAGATTTTGAGATTGGTGATGATGATATCTTAAGGTACCAGGGAAGGTTGTGTGTTCCTGATGTGGACAGATTATAAGGAAGAATTTTGGATAAGGCTTACGAGTCGAGGTATATGGTTTATCCTAGTTCGATAAACATGTACCATGATTTAAAGGAGATTTATTGCTGGAATAACATGAAGAGAGATGTGCCTAATTTTTTGGCTAAGTGCATGGTTTGCCAGCAAGTGAAGGTAGAGCACTTAAGGCAAAGAGGATTATCTCAAGAGATTGAGCTACCCGTATGGAAATAGGAGGTGATCAATATGGACTTTGTTATAGGTATTCCATGGTCGCGTAACCAATTTGACTCCATTTGGATCATCTTAGATAAGATGACTAAGTCTGCTCACTTCTTAATAGTGAGGACTAATTCAGCAGAGGATTATTGAAACACCCCAGATTTTGGCCCTTGAAAATTTTCTAAGCTTTGAGCTCACTGCCCTGGTTACAATCGGACCACCTGAGTCGTAAGGTTTCCTAACAAGTTGTTGGGATAAGTTGTAACCAAACTAATAAGTTTGTAGATTGATTCTACTCTGAGTACAAGTGGTTCATTTAGAGCCGTAATAAGATGTTACGAGTCATTAGGTGTAATCATAGGGTGTCCAATGTATGTCATAAATTGGGTTCGATGAGGGCCATGAGTGGACCCTACGAGTCATAGGGTCCCATGATAATTGGTGTCATTGAGTCGTAAGGATAACAGCATAGGGTGCCTTGGTGGTACTGCCTTGGTTATGACTCGTGGATACGAGTTAAGGAGTTCTCATAATCAAAGGAGGTACTATTAAGCTTTTAAGTTAAAGGCATTCTAAACATTTCCCATCTTAACCAAATATAACCCCACGACTTATAACCTCTTTAAGAGTGTTATTATATCTCAGAAACATCTAAGTAACTCCTCAAATACTCCCAAATCCTCAAGGTCAAAAACACTTAGGGTTTAAAAGGTCGATCAATTAGGGATCTCAAGGGTGATTTCTCTCCATACATCTTACTATTACAGGCATGTTACTCTTCCCTCATTGTTTATTTTATAAAAGTATGTGATTTAAAGTATTGTTCATAAAATTATTGTAATGGTTTTGAAACATAAGTTGGGGGTTTTGAATATTTATGAATTGAACAATGCTTCTCATGGTTTATAATGATTTTCATACTTTAAATAGGGTTTTGAACTTGTGGGTGCTCGGGGATGGTGAATAAACTAGGAAATTGTAATTTTCCCAAACTTGTGACTTTTGAAGTGGTTATGTACCCAACCCCAAAATGTGAAATTGGTTTTAGTTATGAGAACTATGGGAATTTGTGAAATTGAATTAGTCTTGAATTATTGCATGATATAAAAAGGTATTTAAAATACAATGGTATGATTTAATGAACAAAGAGAGTCGGTGTTACCCAATGTGTATTAATGAACAAACGGAGTTATTCTCCTCGAGTTAATGCAAATTATTTTGGCATGATGTTTTACTTTGCAAGTGTAGTTGGTATGATGATACCAATATTGTATGCCTTAATGTAGAATGTGGTTAAATGAATGGGAATATATGATACTTGTTTTTAATTAGGCTATAATAAGGATTGTGTAGCTGAGTTATGAAAGTAGAGGTCCGAGTGCTAGATACTAGAAACTGCATTTGTCGACGCAGGGGCCGGAGTGACCAGGGAGGTTCAAGTCCTCTTATTATTATTTCATGATTAGGGAGGTTTGATCCCCCGTAAATCAGTATATGATCAGGTGCTTAAGTCACCATGGTATATTTGGAGGGTTACAGTCCCCCATGTGCATATATATGAGATTATTCTCTAGTTCATCTAGCTACATTCACTGGGGCCCAACCAGGGGGTAAAAGTTGGTGCCCTATAGCCTGTAGGTACTATTATATGATGGTTAAGCCACATAATCCAGGTTGAGGTTTTAAAAAATATATTAAGCCTTATTCCCTATCTCAGCATGTGATATATATATATATATATATTCATTTGATTATGTGCATTGGTTTTTTAAATGATTTTAAACTATTGATCCTATAATTATGTTATCCTTATCCCTAAGCTACATGCTAGTGTTCACCCCATCACCATCTTCGGACGTTGTATCCCCATGTGATGTAGGAAATGGTCATACTTCTACTCCTCTTGCTTAGTGACTTAGATTCAAGATCAGCTAGCGAGTTAAATTAAAGTGGTGAACTTTAATTCTTTGAAAGACCCTATTTCATGATTATGGTTTCCTTTACATTTTGACTATTTCTTTGGATTTGGTTTTTGGCTATTGTTGGGGGCATGTCCAAACATTTTATGGATGTTTAATTTTGGATCATAGTTTAGAAGGCTTTATTTAGACTAGTGTCGCAATTGGGCGGTATTGGTCGGTTGGTTGGCCGATGACGGTGCTTGGGTATAGATATGCATTTAAACTTTCTTAGACGATTGTATGTTGTCTTGTTATATGTTTGAAATTCAACCAAAAATGAGGTGTAGTACATTTGGTTTTGCTAGGTGCAGGGATTGATCTTCGGTCCACGTAGGACTTGAGATACCCATAATGGTCAGGCCCTTGTTTGGTTCATGATAAAGGTGGTATCGGAGCCTAGGTTTGGTGTCATTTGTTGTCCAATAAATATGTGTTGAGTAAAGTCTGTTTTATGGGTGTATAGCACGCCACACTTATAAGAAAGAGGTTACGAGACATTTAGGAATGTTTTCCTTTCTTGTTGTTTTATTTCAAGCTAAGAATCTAAGATCTTGAGTCTCTCTAATTCCCTTTTGTTTGCTTTTCAAATCATGTCTCTCAGGTGATCTGAAGCTCATGGAAACTCCTCTATCTAACTGTAGGACAATACTAATTCGACAAACCCTGCTTTTAGGGTACAGACCCATTCTAAAGGTCAGTTCCTTATTGCCCTCCTGAAGTTCCATTGATCCCCTCTATTCCTCCTCAAGCTCCTCAGGTTGGTGTGTTGAATTTGGAATTTCATTAGTCTATTCATATGTTGGCTTAGTTGGTAGTTTCTCAGTCTTAGCATGCAGCTTCTATTACTTCATCTACTAAGGCGGCCAGTTTATAAGGTTGAGCCCTCCTGTGTTCACTAGTGTTGAGGTTGAGGAGGATTCTCAAGGTTTTATCGATGAGATTGAGAAGATATTATAGGTTATGAATGCTTCTAATATGGAGGGTGTAGAATTTGCAGCCTATCAGTTAAAGGATATAGCATATTAATGGTATGAGGAATGGAAACAGTGTAGGGGAGATGATGTTGAATTCGCAATGTGGGATAATTTCTCTAGTGCTTTCCTGGACCACTTTTTTCTTTTGGAGTTGAAGGAGGTAAAAATGGAAGATTTTTTTAATTTGAAGCAAGGCGGGATGACGATCAAGGAGTATGCCTTAAAATTCCATCAGTTGTCCTGATATGCTATGGAGTTAGTGTCTAGAATGAGGGCTAGAATAAGGAAATTTGCTTTTGGGTTGTCCCATGATTTGATTCTAGAGATTAAGGCCACCTTGTTGAATAGGGATATAAACATCTCTAAATTGGTTGTGTATATGCATCAGGTTGAGGAAAAAAAGAAAAAGCACGTAGAGATAGGGGAAAGGCAGAATAAGAAGTTTAAATTTTTTAATTAGGGTGGATGTCAGTAGCAACGTGGTAGAGATGGTGGAAAATGGCCTAAGAAAAAGTGGGGGAGTTTAGATTCCTACTTTATAACTAGTGCTCCTTATTTGAAGCCGTCGGTGATTGTCGTTCCTAGCATGCTGGTGGGTTTAGGCTACAGAGTGCCCAATATCAGGTTGGTGGGGCTCAGTCCACTCCATCATATCCTCCTTGTAGATTCTGCAGGCAAGTAAACCATGGGTTTTGTGAAAAAAGGAGGAGCAGGTGTTTTAAATATAGTCAGATGGGTAATCTACAGAGGAATTGTCCTTCTAAGGTTGCTTTGGGGGCAAAAAATATTCCTGTTGCCGCTTCATCAGCTCCTTTACCAGAGGGTTTTGCTTTTACTTCTAGTATCGACACTAGCCAAAATCATTTGTATGCTCTTTCTATATGCCAGGACTCTAAGACAGCTCCTGATATCATTACTGGTATGTTACGACTCTTTTATCATGATGTGTATTATTTGTTTGATCAAGCATCTACTCTTTCTTATGTGACCCTATTTATGGTTGTGCATTTTGGTTTTGATCCCGAATGTATCCCCAATCCCTTTTTTTGTTTCAACCCCGGTGGGTGACTTTGGTTGTTAGAAGAGTTTATAGAGGTTGTGTGGTATATGTTGGTGGTAGAGAACCTCTTGTAGATCTGATAGAGTTAGACATGGTTGATTTTTATTTCATATTGGGGATGGACTGGCCGCACTAGTGATATGCCTCCTTAGATTATCAGACCTTTAAGTTCATGTTTAAATTCCCTAGTAAGCCGATCATTAAGTGACAAGTGGGTTCTCTAGTGCCTAAAGAAAGATTCATATCATATCTTAGAGCTCAAAAGTTTATTTCCAAGGGATATCTCTATCATTTGGTCTGGTTAAAGATTCTAACTCTTAGGGTCCTTTATTGCAATTCGTTCAGGTGGTTAGTAAATTTTCTAAGGTTTTTCCTGATAATCTTCCCGGTATCCCTCCTGATAGGGAGATTGATTTTGGGATTGACCTTGTTCTAGATACTCGTCCTCTCTCTATCCCTATCTATAGAATGGCTCCAGCTGAGTTGAAGGAACTTAAGGAGCAGTTGAAAGACCTCCTCAACAAAGGCTTTATCTATCCTAGTATGTCTCTGTATGGTGATCCTATTTTGTTCGTGAGTAAGAAGGATGGTTCTCTTTGAATGTGCATCAATTACCGTCAGTTGAATAAGGTTATGATGAAGAATAAGTATCCTCTTCCTCGGATTGATGATTTGTTTGACCAGCTTCAAAGTGCTATATATTCCTATAAGATTAATCTAGGTCAGTTATCATCAGCTAAAGATTAGGGAGGTAGATATCCCTAAGACTGCTTTTGAATGCAATATGGTCATCACGAGTTCTTAGTCATGTCTTTTGGTTTGACTAATGCCCCGATAGCATTCATGGACTTCATGAATAGGGTCTTCTGTCAGCTTCTAGATTTATTTGCCATCATGTTATAGATGATATTCTGGTGTATTCCAAGATGAGGCAGATCATGTCGATCACCTCCGTATTGTGTTGTAAACCTTGAAAGATCAGTATTTGTATGCTAAATTTTTTAAGTGTGAATTCTGGTTGAAGGTTGTTACTTTTCTTGGTCATGTCATTTCTAGTGAAGGGATATGGTGGATTCGCCGAAAGTTGCAATGTTTAAGAAGTGGCATAGGCCCACAACTCCCACCAATATTCAGAGCATCTTGGGTTTATCCGGTTACTATATGAGATTTGTGAAGAGTTTCTCGAGTATAGCTGCCCCATTGACTAGATTAACCCAGAAGAAGGTGAAGTGCTTGTGGTCTGATTCTTGTGTGGTAGTTTTGAGAAGCTAAAAGAGAAGTTGACTTCAGCTACGATTTTTACTCTAGCTGAAGGTATTGATGGTTTTGTTGTCTATTGTGATGGGTTGTATGTTAATGCAGCACGGTAAGGTGGTGTCCTATACTTCTAGCTAGGCAGTTGAAATTTCATGAGAAAAATTATCTGACCCATGACCAGTCGTTGTTGGCTGTGGTGTTGGCATTTAAGATTTGGCATCACTATTTGTATGAAGTTCATGTAGATATCTTTTCTTATCATAAGATCCAACAATATATGTTCCCCCAGAAGGAGTTAAATCTTAGAAAGAGGAGGTGGCTTGAGTTGCCGAAAGATTACGACATGAGTCTCCACTATCACCCAAGTAAAGCTAATGTGGTTGTTGATGCTTTTAGCAGGTTATCCATGGGGAGTCTAGCTCATGTGGATGAAGATAAGTAGGAATTTGTGAAAGATATTCACCATTTGGCTAAACAACGAGTTCATCTCTTAGACTCTGAAGATGGTGGTGTGTTTGTACAAAAGGTGGCGAAGTCATCCCTTATTGCTGAAATAAAGGAGAGGCAGCTACTAGATCGTGTCCTAATAAAGATTAAGGGAGACGTGGGTCATCAAAAGGTTGTAGATTTTGAGATAGGTAGCGATGGTATCTTGAGGTACCAAGGAAGATTATGTGTTCCTGATGTAGAGGGGTTGAGAGAGGGGATCTTGGCTAAGCTCATGAGTCACGTTACATCATTCATACTAGTTCAACAAAAATGCATCATGATCTTAAGGAGATTTATTAGTGGAACAATATTAAGCGAGATGTGGCCAGTTTTGCAGTTAAATGCATGATGTGTTAACAAGGGAAGGTTGAGTACTTGAGGCCCGGTGAATTGACTCAAGAGATTGAGTTTTCTATGTGGAAGTGGGAATTGATTAATATGAATTTTCTTATCAGTCTTCCTCTATCTCAAAATTAGTTTGATTTAATTTGGGTCATCATGGATTGGATGACCAAGTCTTCTTACTTCTTGCCAGTGAGGAATAATTATTCGGTGGAAGATTATGCGAAGTTATTCCTCCAAGAGATTTTAAAATTGCATGGGGTGCTTGTTTCTATCATGTCTGATCACGGTACTCAGTTTTTATCATATTTTTGGCATTTGTTTCAGAGAGGTTTGGGAACTAAGGTAAGCCATATTAATGTTTTTCACCCACAGTCGGATGGGCAAGCAGAAAGGACTAATTAGACATTGAAAGATATGATTTGGGCTTGCGTGATTAACTATAGTGGCAGTTGGGTTAATCATTTGCCTCTTATAGAGTTTGTGTGTACTAATAACTACCACTCTAGTACTGGGATGGCTCGGTTTAAAGTATTCTATGGTAGGAGGTATAGGTCTCTTATTAGGTGGTTTGAGGTTGGTGAGGCGGGGATATTTGGACCAGATTTGGTTCATCAAGCTATGAAGAAGGTAAAGGTGATTCGGGATAGACTTAAAGTTGCCTAAAGTCACCAAAAGTCCAATGTGGATGTGAGATGTAGGGAGTTAGAATTTGATGTTGGCGGTTAGGTGTTCTTAAAGGTATCTCCCATGAAGGGAGTAATGCGGTTTGGGAAGAAGGGAAAGCTCAATCCCCGGTATGTCGGCCCGTACTTGATCTTGAAGAGGATTGGTAGTGTTGCATATGAATTAGAGTTACCCTCTTGTTTAAGATCTATTCATCTGGTGTTCCATGTATCAATGTTGAGGAAGTGTATGGGTGATACGTCGATGATTGTACCTACCAAAGATATTGGTATTTCAGATTCCTTTTGAATGAGGAAGTCTAGATTAAAATTTTGGATCGACAAGTTTGTTGATTAGAGAAGAAGAAAGTAGCTTTGGTAAAGGCTCTATGGAGGAGCCACAAGGTTGAAGAGGCTACTTGGAAGCCGAAGAGGACATGAAGTCCAAATATCCATCCTTATTTTCCGCTCTAGATAATCATGCGTAAGGTATGTGTTATTCGTAGAATCTTTATTTTCTTTGTTAAAGGAAATATTGTTTTCCTTGGCATCCTTATTTTCTAACTTTGTTAAAGATAAGAGTAGAGGTATATGGAGTCAAATCGTGTTAGAAATAGCATTGTTCCATCATTTGAGGATGAATGATCTAAGTGGGGAAAAATTGAAACACCCTAGATTTTGGCCCTTGAAAATTTCCTAAGCTTTGAGCTCACTGCCCTGGTTAAAACTGGAGCCCTTGAGTCATAGGGTATCCAGATGAGTCATTGGGACGAGTCATAAAAAAACAATTAAGTTTGTGGCTTGATTCTTCTCTGAGTACAAGTGGCTCACTAAGAGCCATAATGAGATGTTATAAGTCGTTAGGTGTAATCGTAGGGTGTCTAGTGAATGTCCTAAATGGGTTCTGTGTTTGCTACGACTGGACCCTACGTGTCGTAGGGTCCTATCATGATTGGGGCCATTGATTCATAAGGATAACAGCATAGGGTGCGTTAGTGGTACTGCCTTAGTTACGACTCGTGGTAACGAGTCATAAGGAGTGGTTGCGAGTCAAGGGGTTGACTCGTAATCAAAGGCGATACTTTTCAGCTTTTAAATTTAAGGCATTCTAGATATTTTCCCTCTTAATCAAATAGAACCCCACGACTTATAACCTCTTTTAGAGCATTACTATCTCTCAAAAACATCTAAATCCTCAAATGCTCCCAAATCCTCAAGGTCAAGAACACTTAGGGGTCATTTGGTAGGGTGTATAAGAATAATGTTGAATAGAGTGTATTAATAATTCTTTCATTAATAATGCTTGTATTAGTTATGTTGGTATTAGCTATGCAGGAAAAGTTTCTTATACACTATTTGATTTGATGTATTAAAACAAAATATAAAATATAATTTTTATCAAATTTAATATTTATTTACTAAAATATCCTTTATTAGCATTATATACTCCCTTTCCAATATTTTGTCAAAAACTAAAACTTTTCTTACTTATCTAGAAATAACATGCAGTATCCCATATGCTAAAGATTTCTTCTCTAGTAATTTCTGCAGATGGCCACAGTGGAACTTGGAAATCTCTATTGGGAGTAACCGTAGCTGTTGTAAATTGAAAGCCACAATTTGAGTTTCATCAATTAATTTCACTTCATTCAAATGAACAATTCTAACAATGAAATCAATAACTTTTTGCTGGAAAAAGACAAAGAAATCGGAAAAAGAAGAAAAATCAAACAGAGACAAAATTTAAGCAAATTACAATATTTAATTTTCTTTGACATAAAAAATTCAAAAGATAAGCTACTTTACAACAATTTTATAACATTTACAAGATTCAATTTCTAGTGAAATGAGCATACTTTTGGGAGAAGAACGGAAAAGGAATTGGAAAAAATTGGAGGGTAAATTTTTCATTTAATAAGATAATGCATGTATTGAAAGCTTTGTATTATTAATATATAGAAAAATGGCGGTATTAGTAATGCATAGCACAATACACAATATAGTGTATAACGAATGCTTGCATTAGTTATACATAGGTTGAAAACAACTACCAAACAAGGTATTAATAATACATGGAGCTAATGCATGCATTAGCTTTTTATCACACTCTACCAAAAAACCTCTTAGGGTTTTAAAAGGTTGATCAATTAGGAAGGGTGATATCTCTCTGTACATCTTACTCTTACAAAATGATACTCTTCCCTCATTGTTAATTTTGTAAAAGTATGTGATTTAAAGTAATGTTCATGAAATTATTGTGATGGTTTTGAAACATGGGTTGGGGGTTTTGAATGTTTATGAATTGAATAATGTTTCTCATGATTTATATATGATTTTTGTGATTTAAATATGGTTTTGAACTTGTGGGTGCACGGGGATGGTGAATGAACTAGGAAATTGTAATTTTCCCAAACTTGTGACTTTTGAAGTAGCTATATCCCCAACCCCAAAACGTGAAATTGGTTTTAGTTATGAGAACTGTGGGAATTTGTGAAATTGAATTAGTTTTGAATTATTGCATGATATAAAAATGTATTTGAAATACAATGGTATGATTTAGTGAACAAAGGAAGTCAGTCTTCCCCAACATATATTAATGAACAAAGGGAGTTGTTATCCTTGAGTTAATGGAAATTATTTTGGCATGATGTTTTACATTTTCCATCCTAATTGGGGAAAACTCAAAAGAAATTCACCTACTTATGGAACGGAAACTCGATCTAAGGCCCCTACTCCTAACTGTACAACCTGGGGTTCTGCCGATCTCTACTATTCCTACTCAAACCTTTCAGGCTGGTGCTACCTCTACTCATCCCCCTCAAGAAGATATTTCAAATGCAGAGTTTCATCAATTCATCCATATGTTTACGCAGCTTGTGGCAACGTAGTATCATCAAACTGATCATGTGGTTCCTGTTGCCAGTTCATCTGAGGTCACCCAGGGTAGCCAATTTATAAGATTAAATCCCTCAACTTTTACAAAATCTAAGATTGAGGAGGATATTCAAGGATTTATTAATGATATGGAGAAAATCTTTAGAGCTATGTATGCTAGTAATTTGGAGGGTATGGATTTTATAGCTTATCAATTAAAGGAAGTATATTACCAGTGGCATGAGGAGTGAAAAGAGTTGAGAGCTGACGATGTTGATTCAATTATGTGGGATGAATTCTCATATGCTTTTATTGTTCATTTCTTTCCTTAGGAGTTGAGAGAGGCCAAACCTAAGGAGTTTGTGAATCTAAAGCAGGAAAGGATGAGTGTTAAAGAGTATGCACTAAAATTCCAACAATTTTCCTATTATGCTCTTGAGATTGGTCTAGCATGAGGTCCCAGAAGAGGAAATTTACTTTGGGTTTGTCTCGTGATTTGGTATAAGAGTGTAAGGCTATTATGATGAATAATGATATAGACATCTCCAGGTTAGTAGTGTACATGCAACAGGTAAAAGATGAGAAAATAAAGCAAGCAAAAATGAGGGAATGACAAAGCAAGAAATTTAGGTATGCAAAGAAGGGTGCAAATTAGCAGAATAGTGGAAAAGATGGTAGTTAGTGGTCTAACAAGAAGAATTAGGGAAATTCTTATTCGTCAGCTTGTGCTCCTTATCCAAAGCCTTCAGGTGATTGACATTTTTAATTTTGCAGCGGTCCTAAGGCACAGTGTTCCTAGACTCAGATGAGTGGATCTCACTCGGTCCCACCTTAACCTCCTTGCCCTTTTTGTGGGTAGCTTTATCATGGGTATTGTAAGGATTAGAAGAATTTGTGCTTTACTTATGGTCGGTCTTGTCATCTATGGTGAAATTATCCTTCGGCAAGGGTCACCATGGAAGCTAACAAGGTCCTGGTTGCCACTCTATCAGCTTCTACAGCTAAGGGTGCTTCTTCAAGAATGGGAACTGGTTGGAATCTTCTCTATGCACTTTTTACTTTTCAGGAATCTGAGGCATCCCCAAATATTGTCACTAGTATGTTATAGGTTTTCTTCTGTGATGTTTATTGTCTACTTGATCTGAGTTATACCTTATCTTATATGACCCCTTATGTGGTTGTACAGTTTGGTTTTGATCCTAAAAGTATTTCTGAAGCCTTTTCTGTTTCTACTCCGATGGGTGATTCTATTATTTCTAAAAAAATCTATAGGGTTTTTATGGTGTCTATTTTTCATAAGGAAACATTGGTGGATTTGATAAAATTTGATATGGTGGATTTTGATGTGATCTTGGAGATGGATTAGTTTCAGTCATGTAACACCCCGTATTCAAGTACATGTATTGGCGTATTCAAGTACGTGTATTAGTCTTATTTATATGAAATTAATTATTTTATTATTATTATATTTATACCAAAATTTGCCCGTCGATGGTTCCATGCGAAGGTTATTGAATAAGCTTTCTAACGATATAAATATTTCCAAAAATGTATAGGTTTCGGATATAATCGAGCACGTTCGACACTATAAAACGGTGGCCGGGATATTTGGGAATAGTAAATGTGCAGGAAAATATCCTGCACACAAACTACTGAGGCCAGCCAAATTTTTGGGTCAACTTCTAACGATCATAACTCCCTTAATATAATGAACTGGGAGAGCTGCGACCTATGAAAAGAAATATCTTTGAGTCTTATTTCCACTACAATTGGTGTCATCCAAATCCAACGTCTGAGTAAGGAGTTATACTCGTTTAACTTCAGCCTATCAAAACAGATTTTAGGGTCAACTTCAAACGACCATAACTCCTTGTACAGGACGAACTGGGTGGCATACTTTATATGACATGAAATCCCTTTAAATTATCCTTCCAACGATACTAATTTCACCCAAATCTGATATTGGAGCATAGAGTTATGGTCAATCTACTTTAGCTTATCAAAACAGTCCACCAAAGGACAGATTTGACATTATTTAAATTTTAAAGGCACTTTGGTCATTTTCTATTATATTATGGACGGGAATATGTGTATATATACATGTATATGAGTTCAAAAACTTATTTTCATCATCAATCAAGGACAAAGAACAAACCCTAGCCAAATTTGACCTTTAAATTACATTTGATTCAACCGTAGAAACTCCAAAGTAATCCAATAACTGCGTTTGTCATCTCGAGAGCTTCGAATAGCAGCTATTATTTGTGCAAATAGGATTGCATAATCAAGAGGTGAATTATAAGTTATGAATATTGTTTGCCTTTATTCTTTTCCATATGTATATGTATGATACAGGATTATATGTTTTGGTTGCTATTGAAAGGTGATGGAAATAGGGTTATGGACTATTTTGCATGGTTTCGTTGTATTGAATTATTGAAGGTGGATATGGTAACTGAGTTATGGAAGGTGGATATGGTGATATACTATTGAATTGATGATTATTTATGTCTATGACTCAATTTGGTTTAATTGATTGGTTGGAAGGATAAATGAATCCAAACTTGATATTGGAGGATGTTGTATGAATATGCATGGCATGTGAATGTAATTGGAGTATAAGAGGGTTAAAGTGACACCCTTTATGGTGTAATTAAGGCTTACTACTCAACCACTAGTTTGGTGAATTCAAATAATTGAATTGTGACGTTTGGTTGCTAATACTAGATTGCTATAGATGTTCATTGTAGATAAGTAATCCATAAAGACAGGAAGTCCATTTGGGACTAGTATTGAAGGTTGACAGTCAGGTATGTAAATCATACTCTATACCATATCTTTGGCATGAAAGTGAACAATTGTTCTATTAAGAAAGTTTCCAAAGTTATTCAATAACATGTGATCCATAATGGTTTTGTATGATGTCCTATGTTACCAATGAACTTGTTTCCACCCTACAAGATGTCAAGACATTCCAACACTTACTTTTTTTCCAAATCTTACATGTTTATTGCACTAATGAATGTCAAAAGGTATCCAGTTACTCAAACAAGATTCATGTGCTATTAATGACTCCAAAACATTTCATTGATATACCAATAAGTTCCTACTTCATTTTTATGGCATTGATGACTCCAAAACACTTCATTGATGTGCCAATGAGTTCTTACTTCATTGTTATTGTATTGATGGTCTATTTATATGTCTCTTATTGATGTATCATTGTTTCAAAGTATCAAAAATGTTGTGGCGATCGAAATAACAATCTCAAAGATTAATTGAACTAAGTGATGAAAGTTCTCTCTTATTGGGTGGTATCCCTAGGGTATAAGCCTATCATGGATCGTTCCCTATTTATGTGTTTATGGGTGGTATACCAGGGGCATAAGCCTATCATGGGTCGATCCTAGTTGATATGTACTAGAGGCAGCCTAATGGTCACAGTACAGCACAGTAATGATTACAAAGATGATAAGAACGAAGGTAAAGTGATTGAATAAATACAATGTACAGGTTGTCACAAGTTCCAGTAAGTGTGGTCCACTCCTATTATGATTTATTCACTTGTTTCTGATTTCTATTGAGCTTCTATATCATATGTGATTATCTACAGCTTTACATACTCAGTACATATTTCATACTGACGTCCCCCACAGGAGACCTGCATTTTATGCTGCAGGCATAAGTACCTCAGCTCATACACCGCGCAAGTAGGAGCCAGGATATCCAGGTGCTTTTGGTGAACACCAGTTTGCTTCGGGGATTTTCGTGTCATATCCAGTCAGTTTTGGTATTGTATAGAAGTTAGTTATATGAAGGGGTGTGTCCCGACCTTAGTTAAACTCTGTATATTGTGTAGAGGTATTGTAGACCTAATGTACAGTCAAGGTGGTGTTTTGTTAATAGACGTGATGGCTCCAACGGCCAAGTATTGTATATACATATATATGTATGCTCGAGCTTATACAGGTGATTATTTTCTTTTATATGCGACATGATGTTATCCGAATTTCGGGTTGTCATAGAGGTATGCATGAGAAGTAAGGTTATGAGCTGGTTCTCCTGGGCCTCCTCGGTTATGGGTGCCAGTCCGCCCCAATAGGATTTGAGGCATGACAAAAGTGGTATCAGAGAAGTTCATCCTAGTGAGTCTGCAAATCCGTGTCTACGTAGAGTCTTATTTATCGATGTGTCATGCACCACATCTATAAACAGGAGGCTATAGACATTTAGGAATTGTTTCTTTTCTTCATGTCTTAGATCATGCAATAGAGCCTATATTGTATATGAAGTCATAGTCGACCACTGAATCCGTTTGCCTCTTATTATAGTAATGATGTCGGTTACCAGAAGCAAGAATACCGGTAAACAAGTAGATGTGGCTGCCGGAGAGGGGACTAGTAAGTCACCCACTATACCAGCTAATCAAAGTGGCTCCAGCTGAGCATGCATCAGAAACTTCTTCCACTCCTGAAGAAATAAGGGGGAGGAGAACTATATCCCCAAATCCACCTATTAATGCTGCTGATCAAGATCTTAGAAATGCAGTGCAAATTTTGACTCGTGTAGTTGCTAGGTAAGCTCAAGGACAAGCCATTCCTACCACAGGTCCTAGTGGTACTGATAGGGCGGCTAGCCTTCGAACACAGGATTTTCTTAAGATGGATCCTCCCAGTTTTACTGGATCAGATCTTAACAAGGAGCCACAAGACTTTATTGATCAAATTCAAAGGGCCTTAGATGTTATCTATGTAACGGGTAGAGAGACAGTAGAGTTAGCGGCGTATAGACTCAAAGGGGATGCTATATATTGGTACGAGGAATGGAAATGATCTAGGGGTATTGATGCACCCCCAGCTACTTGGAAAGAGTTCAAAAAGGCATTTCTTGATCATTATCTTCCATTTGAGATTCATCAAGCCTATGCAGATCAGTTTTTAAATCTTCATCAGGGGAATATGAGCGTGAGGGAGTACAGTCTATGATTTAATTCCTTGTCGATATATGCTCCTAATGTTGTAGTAACTATGGATGACAGAGTTCATTAATATGTGGATAGGCTGGATCCATATCTGGTTAGAGATTGTACTATTGCCGCTTTGAACAAAGATATGGACATAGTAAGGATCCAAGCTTTTGCATAAAAAATGAAAGATCAGAGGCCGAGGAGAAGAACACAGAAATTAGAAAGAGGATATTCCAAGAGGGCCAGATCTACAGGGAGGTTCATGGCATCCCAAGGACGGTTCAGACCACAGTTTTCTGCTAGACCACCTAGGCCATTATCTTCTTATTTTGCAGCTACTGCCCCACCACAGTTCCAAGGGTCTAGAGGAAATCAATTTAGGCACAGAAGTGAGAGTCAGAGTTCGCGGACAGTGGGGTACCAAGGGCAAGGGAATATGAGCCAATCGATACCTCCTCGAGAGCCATGAAATAAATATGGAAGGTATCATTTAGGCGCATGTCATCTGGGGACCAATGTTTGCTTTTGGTGTGGTATGTCAGGGCATATGATGAGAGAATGCCCACGAAGGGGCATAAGGGGTATGGCACAACCTACGGGGTCATTTGTTGCATCATCATCATCGATGCCTTATTCGGGAAGGAGTGCACAACCAATGGGTCGTGTTAGAGGTGATAGAGAAGCCACGAGTTCTAGCGGGGCTCAAAATCCTACGTATGCTCTAGCGGATCGACAGAATTTAGAGGCTTCCCCAGATGTGGTTATGGGTACGTTGTCTATCTTTTTATTTGATGTATATGCCTTAGTTGATCCCGGTTCTACATTATCTTATGTTACTCCATTGGTTGCTGGAAAGTTTGAAAGAATACCTGAATTGTTAGTTAAGCCATTTGAAGTGTCCACACCGGTTGGGGAATCTATTGTAGCTAGAAGGGTTTACCGAAATTGCATAGTAACTGTTTGTGGTCCTGATACGATGGCTGATATTGTGGAGTTAGAAATGGTAGATTTTGATGTTATAATGGGTATGGACTGGTTGGCATCTTGTTATGCCACAATTGATTGCTGCACGAAAAAGGTATATTTCCATTTTCCAAATGAATCAGTCCTTGAATGGAAAGGTTAAATTGGTGCGCCAAGAGGTAGATTTATTTCTTATTTTAAGGCAAGAATAATGATTTCCAAGGGATATATATATCATTTAGTTAGAATAAGGGATACAGAAGTGGAACCACCAACTCTTCACACTGTTCTGGTGGTAAATGAATTTTTTGATGTATTTCCTGAAGATCTTCCAGGTTTGCCTCCTGAACGAGAAGTAGAGTTTGGTATTGATGTAATACCAGGCACCCAACCAATCTCCATTCCTCCGTATAGAATGGACCCAGTAGAATTATGAGAATTGAAAGAGCCATTGAAAGATTTGCTAGAGAAGGGATTCATAAGGCCTAGTATATCCCCCTGGGGAGCACCAGTGTTATTTGTTCACAAAAAAGATGGCTCGTTGAGGATGTGTATTGATTATCGGCAATTGAATAAGGTGACTATTAAGAA
>NC_061114.1:72314873-72412586 GCF_002878395.1 Capsicum annuum
GTAGTAGAGTTTGGTATTGATGTAATACCAGGCACCCAACCAATCTCCATTCCTCCGTATAGAATGGACCCAGTAGAATTATGAGAATTGAAAGAGCCATTGAAAGATTTGCTAGAGAAGGGATTCATAAGGCCTAGTATATCCCCCTGGGGAGCACCAGTGTTATTTGTTCACAAAAAAGATGGCTCGTTGAGGATGTGTATTGATTATCGGCAATTGAATAAGGTGACTATTAAGAATAAATATCCTCTCCTAAGAATTGATGATTTATTTGATCAGTTACAGGGCGTCAATTGCTTTTCTAAGATTAATTTGAGGTCAGGTTACCACCAAGTGAGGGTCAAAGAGAAGGATATACCCAAGACAGCTTTCTGAACACGGTATGGTCATTATGAGTTTCTAGTTATGTCATTTGGGATAAAAAATGCACCCACAGCTTTTATGGATTTGATGAATAGGGTGTTTAAGCCGTTCTTGGATGTATTTGTGATAGTTTTTATAGATGATATTCTAGTTTATTCTAGATCAGAAGAGGACCATGCCAATCACTTATGACAGGCATTGCAGGCTCTTCGTGATTGTAAGCTTTATGGAAAGTTCTCTAAATGTGAGTTTTGGTTAAAGTCGGTGGCATTTTTGGGCCATATTGTATCTAGTAAAGGGATAAAGGTTGATGCTCAAAAGATAGAGGATGTGAAGAACTGGCCAAGGCCTACAACACCTACGGAGATTCGTAGTTTTCTCGGGTAGGCCGGTTATTATAGAAGGTTTGTTGAAGGTTTTTCTTCCATTTCAGTACCCTTAACCAAGCTAACCCATAAAGCATCCAAATTCCAATGGAATGATGCCTGTGAGAAGAGTTTTCAAGATTTAAAGAACAAGTTGATTTCTACACCCGTGTTGGTACTTCCAGAAGGCACCAAAGGGTATACAGTGTATTGTGATGCTTCCAGAATTGGTTTAGGATGTGTATTGATGCAGCATGGTAAGGTAATAGCATATGCTTCTAGACAATTGCGGTCACATAAGAAAAATTATCCTACGCACGATCTTGAGCTGGCAACAGTTATTTTTGCTTTAAAGATATAGTGCCACTACTTATATGGGGCTCATGTTGATATATATACTAACCATAAGAGCTTGTAATATATTTTTAATCAGAAGGATCTAAATTTATGGCAGCGGAGATGGCTTGAACTATTAAAGGACTACAATGTTGATATCTTGTACTATCCAGGGAAAGCAAATATGGTAGCTGATACGTTAAGTTGTAAGGCTATGATGGCGCCTATAGAAAGGAAAGAGATGATTAAAGATCTTCACCAGTTAGCTAGTTTGGGAGTTCGCCTTCTTGAAACTCCGAATAAAGAGTTTATCGTACATAATGCTGCGGAATCTTCATTAGTAGCTGAAGTGAAAGAGAAGCAATATGTAGATCCTATTTTATTATAGCTTAAGGAGAACGTTTAGAGTAATGCCAACAAGGCATTTGAGCTTACGCAAGAAGAAGTACTTCAGTGCCAAAATTGATTGTGTGTCCCGGATGTAGACGGGCTAAGAAAGAAGATTATGACAGAGGCACATTGTTCAAGGTATTACATTCATCCAGGATCAACCAAAATTATCAAGATTTGAAAGATATGTATTGGTGGAATGACATGAAGAAGAGCATTGCAGAATTTATAGCTGAATGTCCAAATTGTCAAAGAGTTAAAGTTGAGCACCAAAAACTCGGAGGTTATATGCAATGCACTGATCTTCCAAGATGGAAGTGGGACATGATCAACAAGGATTTCATTATTGGTTTGCCTCGTACATCCCAGAATGTTGATTCTATATGGGTGATTGTTGATAGGCTTACCAAATCCGCACATTTCCTACCAGTTAGGACCACTTACACAGTTAAAGAGTATGTGAAGTTGTACATTAAAGAGATAGTCCAATTACATGGAGTGCCAATCTCTATTATATCAGATCGGGGAACCCAATTTACCGCAAATTTTTGGAAGTCTTTTCAGAGGTGTTTGGGAACACAAGTGAAGTTGAGTAAAGTTTTTCACCCTCAAACAGATGGACAAGCAAAACGTACCATCCAAACACTTTAAGATATGCTACGAGCTTGTGTAATAGATTTTAAGGGCAACTAGGATGATCATTTACCTCTTATTGAGTTCGCCTACAATAATAGCTATCATTCAAGTAGCAAAATGGCACCATATAAAGCTTTATATGGAAGGAAGTGTAGATCACCAATAGGATGGTTCGAAGTGGGTGAAACTCTTTTGTTCGGACCAGATCTTGTTTATCAAGCCATAGATAAGGTTAAAGTAATTCAGTAACGACTGAAAACAGCCTAAAGTCAACATAGGTCATATGCAGATAGTAGAAGGAGGGGGCTAGAGTTTTTTATAGGTGATTGGGTATTTCTGAAGGTATCACCAATGAAAGGGGTAGTGAGATTTGGAAAGAAAGGGAAGTTGAGTCCACGTTATATAGGCCCATATAAGATCACTCGAATGTTTGGACAAGTTGCATATGAATTAGAGCTACCCTAAGAGCTCTCATCAGTACATCCGGTATTTCATGTGTCAATGCTTCGAAAGTGCATCGGAGATCCATCACATCTCACTTCTACTAAGGATGTGCAAGTTACGGAAGATCTTACCTATGAGGAAGTGCCTATTGTTATTCTAGATCACCAAGTTAAGAAGATGAGAAATAAAGAGATAGCATCTGTGAAAGTACGTTGGAGAAATCGTCAAAGGTAAGAGATTACATGGGAAGCTGGGGAAGCAATGAAATCTAAGTACCCTCATTTGTTCAAAGATAAAGACTAAGTTCAAGAAACGGAGTTAGAACATTAACAAGTAAGTTTTTTTTATATATGCATAGTATTTATGTGATGATGTGAATATTAATAATGGACTTGAACTTGTTTCGGTTGAATAACTATGCTAACATTTGAGGAAGAATGTCCTAAAGGAGGTAAGTATGTAACACCCCGTATTCAAATATGTGTATTGGCGTATTCAAGTACGTGTATTGGTCTTATTTATATGGAATTAATTTTTTAATTATTATTTTATTTATACTGGAATTTGTCCGTCGATGGTTCCATGCGAAGGTTATTGAATAAGCTTTCCAACGATATAAAGATTTCCAAAAATGGATAGGTTTCGGATATAATCGAGCACGTTCGAAACTATAAAACGGTGGCCGGGATATTTGGGAATAGTAAATGTGCAGGAAAATTTCCTGCACACAAACTACTGAGGCCAGCTAAATTTTTGGGTCAATTTCTAATGATCATAACTCCCTTAATATAATGAACTGGGAGATCTGCGACCAATGAAAAGAAATATCTTTGAGTCTTCTTTCCAATGCAATTGGTTTCATCAAAATCCAACGTCTAAGTAAGGAGTTATAGTCGTTTTACTTCAGCCTATCAAAATAGATTTTTAGGGTCAACTTGAAACGACCATAACTCCTTGTACAGGACGAACTGGGTGGCACACTTTATATGAAATAAAATCTCTTTGAATTATCCTTCGATACCAATTTCACCCAAATCCAATATCGGAGGAAAGAGTTATGGTCGATATACTTTAGCTTATCAAAACAATCCATCAAAGGACAGATTTGACATTATTTAAATTTTAAAGGCATTTTGGTCATTTATTATTATATTATGGATGGAATATGTGTATATATACATGTATATGAGTTCAAAAACTCATATTCATCATCAATCATTGAGAAAGAACAAACCTTAGCCAAATTTGACCTTTAAATTACTTTTGATTCAACCGTAGAAATTCCAAAGTAATCTGATAACTGTGTTTGTCATCTCGAGAGCTTCGAACGGCACCTATTATTTGTGCAAACAGAATTGCATAATCAAGAGGTGAATTCTAAGGTATGAATATTGTTTGCCTTTATTCTTTTCCATATGTATATGTGTGATACAGGATTATATGTATTGGTTGTTATTGAAAGGTGTTGGAAATAGGGTTATGGACTATTTTGCATGGTTTGGTTGTACTGAATTGTGGAAGTTGGATATGGTATTGAGTTATGGAAGGTGGATATGGTGATATACTATTGAATTGATGGTTATTTATGTCTATGGCTCAATTTGGTTTAATGGATTGGTTAGAAGGATAAATGAATCCAAACTTGATATTGGAGGATATTGTATGAATATGCATGCCATGTGAATGTAATTGGAGTATAAGAGGGTTAAAGTGACACCCTTTATGGTGTAATTAAGGCTTACTACTCAACCACTAGTTTGGTGAATTCAAATAATTGAATTGTGATGTTTGGTTGCTAATACTAGATTGCTATATATGTTCATTGTAGATAAGTAATCCAAAAAGATGGGAAGTCCATTTAGGACTAGTATTGAAGGTTTAACAATTGTTCTATTAAGAAAGTTTCCAAAGTTATTCAATAACATATGATCCATAATAGTTTTGTATGATGTCCTACGTTACCAATGAACTTGTTTCCACCCTACAAGATGTCAAGACATTCCAATACTTACTTGTTTTCCAAATCTTACATGTTTATTGCACTAATGAATGTCAGAAGGTATCCGGTTACTCAAACAAGATTCATGTGTTATTAATGACTCCAAAACGTTTCATTGATATACCAATAAGTTCCTACTTCATTGTCATGGCATTGATGACTCCAAAACACTTCATTGATG
This sequence comes from Capsicum annuum, assembly GCF_002878395.1. Lineage (NCBI taxonomy): Eukaryota > Viridiplantae > Streptophyta > Magnoliopsida > Solanales > Solanaceae > Capsicum > Capsicum annuum. Next base: position 72,319,588 of record NC_061114.1, read on the forward strand.
TGCCAATGAGTTCTTACTTCATTGTTATTGCATTGATGGTCTATTTATATGTCTCTTATTGATGTATCATTGTTTCAAAGTATCAAAAATGCGGTGGCGACCGAAATAACAATCTCAAAGATTAATTAAATTAAGTGATAGAAGTTCTCTCTTATCGGGTGGTATCCCTGGGGCATAAGCCTATCATGGGTCGATCCCTATTTATGTGTTTGTGGGTAGTATCCCAGGGGCATAAGTCTATCATGGGTCGATCCCAGTTGATATGTACTGGAGGTAGCCTAATGGTCACAATACAGTACAGTAATGATTACAAAGATGATAAGAACGAAGGTAAAGTGATTGAATAAATACAATGTACAGGTCGTCACAAGTTCTAGTAAGTGTGGTCCACTCCTATTACGATTTATTCACTTGTTTCTAATTTCTATTGAGCTCCTATATCATATGTGATTATCTACAGCTTTACATCAACAACAAAAATAACAAACCCAGTGTATTCCCACTTAGTGGGGTCTGGGGGGGGTAAGATGTACGCAGTCCATACCTCTACCTCTGATGAAGTAGAAAGGCTGTTTCCGAAAGACCCCCGGCTCAAGGCACAGGATATCACACAAACATATAGTAAAGCACAGAAGCAGATGACATAACATAAATACGGCACCCATAAGGAATATAAAACAGAGGAAAGCACACAGATTCGTAATAAGCATGGGACACTGAATACGGAATCATAACAGGAATTAAAAAAAAAAAAAAAAACCCACCAAGTAATTCCCTACACTAGCGACCCAATCTGGCCCTACTCTTCTGCCGTAATTTGCGTCTTCCAGACCTTCCTATCTAGGGTCATGTCCTCGGTGAGCTGTAACTGTTCCATGTCCCGCCTAATCACCTCACCCCAGTACTTCTTCGGCCTACCCCTACCCCGCCTAAAACCATCCAACGCTAGCCTCTCACACCTACGGACCGGGGCATCCATGCCCCTCCTCTTCACGTGTCCGAACCATCTCAATCGTGCTTCCCGCATCTTACACTCCACTGAAGTCACACCAACCTTCTCCCGGATAGTCCCATTCCAAACTCTATCCCCTCGAGTCAGTCTACACATCCAGCACAACATCCGCATTTCTGCCACCTTCATTTTTTGGATGTGGGAGTTCTTAACTGGCCAACACTCCGCTCCATACAGCAAGGCCGGACGGACTACCACCCTATAGAATTTGCCTTTAAGCTTGGGCGGCACCTTCTTATCACACAGCACCCCCGATGCGAGTTTCCACTTCATCCATCCCGCCCCAATACGGTGCGAGACATCCTCGTCAATCTCACCGTTACTCTGGATCATGGACCCGAGATACTTGAACTTATCCCTCTTACATACCTCCTGTGCTTCCAGCTTCACTACTATCTACAGCTTTACATACTCAGTACATATTTCGTACTGACGTCCCCCACGGGGGACCTGCATTTCATGCTGCAGGCACAGGTACCTCAGCTCATACACAGCATAAGTAGGATCCAGGGTATCCAGCTGCTTTTGGTCAGCTCCAATTTGCTTAAGGGCTTTTCGTGTCATATCTAATCACTTTTGGTATTGTATTGATGTTAGTTATATGGCGGGGTGTGTCCCGACCTTAATTAAACTCTGTGTATTGTCTAGAGGCTTTGTAGACCTAATGTACAGTCAAGGTGGTGTTTTGTTAATAGACGTGATAGCTCCAATTGACAAGTATTATATATACATATATATGTGTGGTCGATATTATACAGGTGATTATTTCCTTTTATATGCGACATGATGCTGTCCGAATTTCGAGTTGTCATAGGGATATGCATGGGAAGTATAACGTTATGAGCTAGTTCTCCCAGGCCTCCTCAGTTATGGGTGCCAGTTTGCCCCGATAGGATTTAAGGTGTGACAATTCATGTTATGCTTCTCTTGACTGTAGAACTCAAAAGGTCATCATTCATTTTCTTAATAAACTAGTAATTGAATGGTAGGAGAGTTCCCTTATACCAAAGGGAAAGTTTATTTCTTATCTTAGAGCTCAGAAAATAATTTCAAAGGGGTGTCTGTATCATCAAGTTTGGGTCAAGGATTCTAACTCTAAGATTCCCTCTTTGCAATCTGTCCCTGTGGTTAGTGAATCTTCTAAATATTTTCCTTATGACCTTCCTGGAATTCCTCCTGATAGAAAAATAGATTTTTGGATTGACCATCTATAGGATACCCGCCCCATTTCTATTCCTCCTTATAGGATAGCTCCGATTGAGCTAAAGAAAATAAAGAAGTAGTTAAAAAATCTTCTTGATAAAGGATTCATTCATCCTAGTATTTCTCCCTAGGGTGCTCCTGTGATTTTCGTGCAAAAGAAATATGGGTCTCTTCGGATGTGTATAGACTATCGTCAGTTGAATAAGGTTACTATGAAAAATAAGTACCCTCTTTCTAGGATTGATGACCTCTTTGTTCAGCTTCATAGTGATAAGTGTTTATCTAATATAGATCTTTGTTTGGGTTATCATTAGTTGAAAATTAGGGAGGTGGATATTCCTAAAAACTACCTTATGAACTCGGTATGATCACTATGAGTTCTTGGTTATGTCATTTGGGTTAACTAATGTTCCTACAGCCTTCATCGACCCTATAAATTGGGTGTTTAGATAGTTTTTGGATATATTTGTTATAGTATTTATTAATAATATCTTAGTGTACTCTAAAAGTAAGGAGGATCATGCAAATCACCTCCAAATTGTGTGTGAATTTTGGATAAGTGTTGTGACTTTTCTTGGGCATGTTGTTTTTGGGGATAAAGAAGTGTTGTGAGCACATTCTTTATCATCTCAGTGCACTTTCTACTTGTTAGGAATCTGAGGCATCCCCAAATATTAAGGCAATAAATAAATGGCCTAGACCCACGACTCCAACCGACATTAGGAGTTTCTTGGGCTTTACCGGGTACTATAGGAGGTTTGTGGAGAGTTTCTCATCTATTTCTGCTTTTCTTATAGAGTTGACTTAAAAGAAGATAAAGTTTTTTACTCTGATGCTTGTGAATGAAGTTTTGAGAAGTTGAAGGATAAGTTGACTTCTGCTCCTGTCTTGACTATACCCGAGGAAACTAAAGGGTTTGTTGTGTATTGTGATGCATCTTGTGTGGGATTGGGCTATGTTTTAATGTAGTATGTTAAGGTTGTATCTTACGCTTCTAAATAGGTTAAGGTTCATGAGAGGAACTACCTAACTCATGATCTAAAGTTGGCAGACGTGGTCTTTGTTTTGAAGATTTGGCATCAGTATTTGTAAGGGGTGCACGTGAATATTTATTCCAATCATAAGAGTTTGAAGTATGTGTTTACGTAGAAGGAATTGAATATCAGGCAAAGGCGGTGGCTCAAATTGCTTAAGGATTACGACATGAGCCTGCACTACCATCTCGGTAAAGATAATATTGTTGTTGATGCTCTTATCAGTTTGTCCATGGGGATTATATCCCATGTTGAAGAGGAGAAAAGAGGACTAGTGAAGGATATTCATCGGCCGGCCAATATAGGAGTTCATCTTTTTTACTTCGAAGATGGAAGAGTACTTATTTAGAAAGTGGTTAAATAGTCTCTTGGGGATGAGACTAAAAAGAAGCTGGCTCTGGATCCTATACTTATGCAAATTAAAGATGATATGGGTTAGCAAAAGGTAATGGCTTTTGAGATTAGGGGAGATGAAATCTTGAGATATTAAGGTAGGTTGTGTATTTTTTATATAGATAGGTTGCGGGAAAGGATCTTGACTGAAGCTCATGAGTCCAGATATACAGTTCATTTGGGTTCAACCAAAATGTATCATGACTTGAAGGAAATATATTAGTGGAATAATATGAAGAAGGATGTGGAAAATTATGTTACCAAGTGTATAGTCTGTCAGCAAGTTAAGGTGGAGCATCTAAGGCTATATGGCACTTCATAAGAGATAGAATTGCCCATGTGGAAGTGGGATATGGTTAATATGGACTTCATCAGGGGTCTTTCGCCGTCCCAAAATCAATTTGATTCTATTTGGGTCATTATAGATAGAATGACCAAGTCTGCTTACTTCCTGCCTGTGAGGACTAACTACTCAGGAGAGGATTATGACAAGTTGTTCATTCAAAATATATTCAAGTTGCATGGAGAGCTAGTGTCTATTATTTCTTACTGGGGTACGCAGTTTTCTTCTCACTCTAGGTGTATTTTTCAGAAAGGCTTGGGTACTCAGGTTAACCTTAGCACCGTTTCCACCCTTAAGCTGATGGACAAGAAGAGCGTACTATTCAGACTTTTAAATATATTCTAAGTTCTTGCATAATAATTTTAAATAAAGTTGGGTTGACCATCTACCGCTCATTGATTTTGCTTATAACAATAGTTATCATTCCAGCATCCAAATAGCCCCTTTTGATGCCCTTTATGGTAGATGGTGCAGGTCTTTTATTAGATAGTTTAAGGTGGGTGAGATTAGACTTTTTGACCCTGACTTGGTTGACCAAGCAATAAAAAAGGTAAAGGTGATTAGACAAAGACTTAAGACTGCTCAAAGTCACCAAAAGTCTTATGCGGATGTGAGCTGAAGGGAGTTTCTCTTATGAAGGGAGTCATGAAATTTGGTAAAAAAAGAAAACTCAGTCCTCGTTGTGTTGGTCCATACTAGATTTTAAGAAGGATTGGTAATGTTGCTTACGAATTAGAATTTCCTATAAGTTTAGCTTTGGGTCATCTCGTATTTCATGTGTCTATGCTGAAAAGTATATGGACAATACCTTTGGTAGGGTCTGTTGGTGATATTGGTGTTAAGGATTCATTGTCCTGTGAGGAAATACCGGTAGAAATATTGGATATTCAAGTTAATAAATTGAGGACCAAAGATATAGATTTGGTGAAGGTTCTTTGGAAGAATCAAAAAGTAGAAGAGGCTGTTTGGGAATTGGAAGAGGATATAAAGGCCAAGTACCCGTTCTTGTTTCCCATGTTGGACAAAAATACTTAAGGTATGAGTTTTATTCCTCTCTTGTCGCATTTTAAATTTGTCCTTGAATTTCATTATGTATTATCTATTATCATGCTAAAAATGTCCTTAACTCATCATTTGAGGATGAATGATCCAAAGGGAGGGGATAATGTAAGATCCCAAAAAAAATTGATCAATTTATTTTTGACCATCTCGTGTGTGTAAGGATAATTTTTTACTTAAATCATGATAAGGGATGTTAAAGAAGTGTGCGGGGTGAGTTTTGGAATATTTGGAGGGGGTTCAAGGTCATTTCAAGACCCTGAGATAGTGAGGATCCGCGATGGTGTCATACCATGCCACTTAAGCTCTGCGATAGAAGTGTGGCACGCCACTTAAACTTTTATATAGGATTGTGGCACCCTGGCTAAGCACCACGATAGTGGCGTGCCACGCTGCTGTGTAAATTTTATTCAATTTGTTTTTTTAAGCTTGGGCGTGGGGGCTTTTTGGCCCTTTTTACTTTAAAACAACTTAAAATTTTCCCCAACCCTAGAAAACCCCTAATTTATTTAGTCTTACATTACTCCTCTTCTCCAACTCCTAAGTCAAGAAATATAAGGGGTTTCTCAAGAATTCCATTCTTCGAGCTTTAAACTTTAATTCCTCTACAAATTCTTCTATATTTCAGGTATGTTGTACATGCCCTGCTTTAATTATGGTATTATTTCATCATTTAACTTGGTATTTCGGTGTTTTTAAATGATTTAATTACCTAGGTTTAAGGTTTTTGCTTGTTAATACTTGCATTGTTTTTTCCTTATTTTTAATGGGTTATTCATGCTTTAATTGATGGATTTTGGAACTGAATTTCAAGCATTGTTATAATGGTGACTTTTGTAATTTGGTTTTCAAATTATGAATGAATTTTGGCATGGTAATGACATTAACCTCAACCCACATTGCCAACTTTGGTTTTGAACAAGGATTCTATATGATTATCTATTTTTTGAAATATTGCATTGAATTAAAGGACAAATGGATAAAAATGGTTTTGGAATGCCCTTAGTGGCTATGGTTTTGGAGTTTAAACCATAATTGGAGTCTAACGGTTAAATGGTTTTGGTTTGGCATCATTGGAAACACTTGCAAGTTTATTGGTATGATGATACCAAGTTGGAAAATGCATTAATAAAAGACTCCATAGTTAATGGTTGGTTTTTATGCAAATTATTTTAATTTGGGCATAAAATAAATTGTGTAGCTTACCGAGAAGGTGTAATCTGATGTGTGAGCTAATGCTAACACAGTTGAGGCTTTTAACTAAAAATAATTGTAAAGTCTTAAGCAACTTTTGTCATTTTTGATAGTTTTATGTTTGATTTTGCAGTAAAATCTATGATGCGAAAGAACCAATAAGGATGGAAGCAAAGGAGTTGAAATCTGAAGTAATTCGAAAAGAAGTGTGGCTGACGACATTTCTGATAAATCGTCAGCCCTGTCATAAGTTATCTACTTCATCGTCAGCCTTAGACAGAGAATGCACCTGAGTTGAAACTTGTGACAACATTTTGTGATAAACCGTCAAGGAGCTGATAAGTCGTCAAAGTTGTCGTCAGCCTAAGGCAGAACATGAGGCCTGAGGTAGAGACTTGACAACATTTGTGATAAGTCGTCAAGGAGTTGATAGGGCATCACTGGTTATCATCATCTTTAGGCAGCGAGTATTAAAGCAAAAAGAAGATGACGACATTTGTGATAAGTCATCAGCCTCCTGATAGGTTATCACAAATGGCGTCACCTAATCCGAGGAATTTTTGAACTTTATTATTTTGTTTCTATATTTAGGGTGAACTATTTAAAGCATTGTTGAGGGTTTTCTTGCAAGAAGAAAAAACTTGAGTATTGAGACACGTATTTTGATATTTTCTCTCTAGTTTCTTGACTTGAACAAGCAATTATTTTGAAAAGATTATCATCATTATTTTGGGATTATTATTGAGATCTAATCTGAGAATCTCTAGTTTCTATTCTTCTTGTGGTAAGTTTGTCTTTCAAATCATGAATATAACTAGTTGTTTCGATTATTACATCATGAGCAGCTAAATTCCTTTAACCTGAATTATGGGATCTAGGGTTAAGTCTTGATAAGGTGCTAAGTGTTAAAAATTCAAAAGGTGGTAGGACTCCTTGATAATTCTAAGGTTTTAATTATTATCTATTGGTTGCAAACGGTAGATAACACCTTCTTTGATTTTCTTGAGAAAGAAATCAAATATAGTGGGAACTGAATTATTAATAGGGACTTGGAAGCACTAAAAACTTCTATTTAATAATTGACGTTGTATCAAGGTTGATTAAACTAGGGTAAAATCTGGTCATGGATATAAATTCCCTAAGTCCGAGAGGATTAGGTAATTAAATGCTTAAGTAGGTCGAGAGACATTTAGGCATAACTTCGATAAAGATAACTTGTTGTCCTACCTATTGTGAGAATCTTGAACCATCATTAGCATCTGTCAAGTACCAAAACCCCTAGTGAACATAATTTTAGTTTTTCTATAAACTCTTGATTACGAACACTGTAACTAAAGTAACCAATAATTACTTGCTAAGCTAAAAAACCCTATTTCAGGAAATATCCAGCTATCAGTTGATTAAATTGCAAACAACATAAGTTCACACCATATTCCCTGTGGGATTCGACCCCAACCTAGTTGGGTTTTATATTGACAATGATCGCTTACATTCTCATTAGAGAGGTGTAGTTTGAGCGTTATCATAATCCTAGGGGGACCAACACTGAAAAACACATTTACCTATGTTGGGTTCTATATGATCATTGTGTCTAATACACACATTATATCTTGAATGGCTATGTAATACCCCAATTTGCTGAACCGGAATGCTACACGGTGCTCATGACTCCGATGGACCACAAGCTAACCCATGACTGATATCTGTACCTGTATACTACAAATCATAATATAATAATGAGGAATATATGGAAATGTAAGGCCATAAGGTTCAACTGAATACAATCATGTGGGCAAAAATACCCAAAACAACTAAATCTGAACGTAAATCTAAAAGTAAATCCAAAAGCCTCTAAACTGTCTGAATAAGGAGTTGAAGGAACATGTCTCCAACTAACTCCGTAAAACTGAACTGAAGAATAAATAAATGAATCAAATCATATTGTCCTCGAATCAATGAGGACTCACTGTGTATCTATGACTGGAACGCTACCGCTACTGCTGGGCCAGAGCTCGTGTCTCGGAACCTATTGTGTAACATGAAAAGAAAGCACCATAGCATAAATACATCAGTACAACTGGAGTACTGAGTATACGAGGAAGGTAGGCTGACCATAAAGGGTTTCATGCATGAACAAAACTGACTGACTAATATGAACGTGGGAGTACAAACACACATATATAGAAACTGGGACCGTGAATATGTGATAGCATAACCTGTAAGCTAATGCATGGTTTACTAATAACTGTCATGACTGATATTGAAATTAATAACATGGACGAATGTATCTGACAGTCTTGTATATACTGAAATTTGAAGAACGCCCTGAGTTCTTTTACTGAGACTGATACTGAAACTGTGGGAAATAGTGTTTAACCGACATGCCCTATGAATGCTGTTATGGCCAAGATGGGTTCCAATCTCTACCCCTACTGGAGGGGTATCAATACCGCGCCACTAGTAAGGACAGCTGTGTGACCCTATACTGGCACGTACTCAAATGAGAATGGTAGAAACCCTAAACTGATGGGTTAAGCCACCTCATCAACCCTAAGCTGATGGGTTAAGATGTCTCAACCTACGCTGGCTACGTAGTTCTGGAACACAAATATTGCTACTAAGTATCACACCCTGAATTGGCGGGTGAGTTCCCATCCTTGGGTTCACTCGGTGCTAACTTTTACTCCCATCTGGAGGGACTAGACATGAATAACTGACTGTACATGACTTAATCTTACTTAATTCCATTGACTGGCGGAATGTTACTGATATCTGACAACTGACTAAGATCATGAGGTTTTCCTGAGTCACATGACTGACTGAAGTCTATGCAATCATAGCTTGAGTTCGGATATCGTGAAACATGACATAGATCTAGGCACATAGCTATAGTTTTTGGGTACAAGTACCCCCAGGAATCAATGGAAGGAAACTGACACACATGACTGACTTGATCATAAGAGTAGAGTCCATAATTTATAATATCATAAGTAGGGATCTCATACTAAGCATGGTTATCAACAATGTATTGCATGAAAAGGATTTCATATCACATGGAAGTACTTGCACAATGTTAATATCATGTTCATTGCATAATCATATTGGCAACACATACCAATAGCATGGAAGTTCATGTGGATTGCATGGTTATCATACATCTTGTTCATAAGTAGGATTTGCAAGTAAACATAGCATAATCTCATAAGAATAGTTCATGAGCATTCCAACAACATTTATAAGGCACATTAACAACATAGAAGTCATTGGAACGTAAGGGCATATCATGAATCCTTCACTTAGTCATAATTTAGCTATATTGCATGATTTCTAGTTCCTTAGGCATTTTATCAAGCACCTTACATGCACATCTTAAGCATAGGTGAATTCATCAAATTATACATCATGAACAACCAAATTTATACGTTTCCAACTCATATGATATCATGAATTCACAAAAATATATAAATATTCCATCTTGGGAATCACCCAATATCAACAACATGATCACCAACACCCAATAATATAGAAATCATACTTTATAATGAAAAAAAAGGAAATCAAACAAGCATAAACATGGGTATGATCATATCACCACAATCAACCAAGCTTTTGTATTTTAAAGATTGATTCTTGAACTCCATGGGCGAAAGAAATCCGTGGATGAACACTGTGCATACCTTAGAAGGAAGATTTTTGATGATTGACGGAGGAATTTCCATGAAATCGGATCTTCAAGCTTAATTATGCAACCCGAGTTGTTTTTCTCCTTTAGTGCTCTTGGATGATGATCTTTGAGATGAAAATAGGGTTGCAATACGTTTAGAAGATATATATTTCGTAGGGTTAAGTTTAGGGATGTGTAAGGAGTATTTAAAGACTTAATTACCTTTAAAATAACTCAAGACAGAGTGTTTTTGATACCTGGAATTGACTTAGGCGGCGCCCAAGTGATCGTCTATGCTTGGGTTGGGCGGCGTCTAACCAATCTCCTATGCTTACTGTCTCTCACGAAAATGGGCATAACTTTTCACTCGGGTATTGGATTAAGGCGAAATTGGTATCGTTGGAAAGATAATTCAATTCTCTACAATTTTTTGGGTCTAAATCAGCTAAAATACCACATTAACATCGAGTTATACTCATTCAAAGATGACCCTTGCAAAATCAAACACTAAAACTTGATGGTTTCAAAAACTCTTAGCTTGTATTACCTTAAGTGACTCATATGAACATGCTTAATGGATCATAAGCTATCCTATCACTAGGATATTCATTGTAAGTCATGTACTCAATTATGAATCACAAGATAGGAGATTTCATACGTAGGAATACTTATTCACTTCCTAGCTTAGAAACATGCAGGGTATTACAATATCTCCCCCTTGGGAACATTCATCCTCGAATGAGAATTTACTGAGAAGGGATGAAAGACAATAGAACCTGAACTGAACATGAAGAACTGAAACTTGATCTTATGACTAACATGCTAAACATACTAAACTCGTGCATATCTGATGCACGGACAACTGATACATGAATGCATGACTGAGTATAAAATGGTTAATAGGTACCAAGTTTATACTGGAAATATGAACATGAAACTTAATAATCTTAAGGAGAACTTTTACCTTGATCTTGATTGAAATTGGCAGGGAAGAGGTGAGGATACTTGGTACGCATATCTTCTTCTGCCTCCTAAGTATCTCCCTCATGAGACTAATTTTTCCAAAGAACCTTGACTAGAGGGACTTCTTTGTTCCTCAACTACGAGTCTGATAATCTAAGATTTCGACTGGAATCTCTTCATAGGAGAGGCTATTCTAAATGTCGATGCTCTGAATAGGGACAACAACTGTTGGGTTACCTATGCACTTCTTTAACAAAGAGACATGGAAGACTGGATGGACTGAGGCTAGATCTGAAATTAACTCAAGCTCATAAGCTACCTTGCCGAAGCAACAAAGAATTCTGAAGGGGCCGACATACCGAGGACTGAGTTTTCCTTTCTTGTCGAACCTCGTCACTCCCTTCATGGGAGAGATCTTAAGATAGACATAGTCATTGACCTCGAACTCGATATCCTTTCTACGAACAACTGCATAGGACTTCTTTTGGCTCTGAGCAGCCCGGAGTCTCTCTCTGATCAACTAAACTTTATCTAAGGCATCGAATACTAAGTCAGGACCTATGATTGAGGCCTCACTAACTTCAAACCAACCAATCGGAGCTCTACATATCCTACCATAGAGAGCTTCAAATGGAGCCATCTGAATACTAGAATGATAGCTATTGTTGTATGCAAACTCAATCAAAGGCAAGTGGTCGTGCCAACTTCCCTTGAAGTCAATTGGACACGCCCTTAGCATATCTTCAAGAGTCTAAATAGTCCTATCTGCTTGACCATCTGTCTGAGGATGAAATGATGTACTGAGATGGACTTGGGTACCGAGACCCTTTTGGAACGCTTTTAAAAAATAAGAAGTGAACTGGGTACCTCTGCCTGAGATGATAGATAGTGGAACACCGTGTAATTTAACTAACTCCCTGATATAGAGTTTGGCATAATCCTCGGTGGAATAAGAAGTATGAATAGGAAGGAAATGAGCTAACCTGGTCATTCTATCTATAATGACCCAGACTAAATCATGCTGATAATGAGTTCTAGGTAAACCTGTCACGAAGTCCATATTAACTTCTTCCCACTTCTAAGTAGGAATGGTGAACTCTTGAATGGAACCACTAGGTTTCTGATACTCTATCTTAACCTGCTGAAATGTAGAGCACTTAGCCACAAACTCTACAACATCTCTCTTCATCCTACTCCATCAATAGATCTCCCGCATGTCTCGATACATCTTAGTGGCCCCTGGATGAATAGAGTATCGCGCACCATGCACTTCTGCAAGAATTCGCTGCCTCAATTCATCTACACCTGGAACACATAAACGACCCTGACAATGAAGAACACCATCTCCCCTTAGGAAAAAACCTCGACTTTCTGATTCTGAACTGACTCTTTGAGCTTGACAAGGCTAGGATCCCTGTCTTGTTTCTCTTTCACCTCAGAAACTAGAGATGAATCTGAACTACTAGGAACACATACACCACCCTCTGAAGAATCGACTAAGCAAATGCCTAGTCTGGCAAGCTGATGGATCTCCTGAGCCATCTTTTTCTTACTATCCTCAACGTGAGAAATACTGCCCGAATGATAAAGAACACTCATGTTGTAATCCTTCAAGAGCTCTAACCACCTTCTCTGGAGAATATTGAGATCTTTCTGGAAAAGACATACTGGAGGCTCTTATGGTCTGTGAAGACATCTACATGAACTCCATAGAGATATGCCTCCAAATCTTCAAGGCAAAAACTACCACTGCTAACTCAAGATCATGAGTATGATAATTCTTCTCATGTGGCTTTAACTATCTGGAGGCGTAGGCTATGACCTTACCATGCTGCATGAGGACACAACCTAAACCCACTCTGGATGCATCACAATAGACTACAAAACCGTATGAACCATCTGGAATAGCTAGAACTGGTGCGGGGGTGAGTCGACTCTTCAACTCTTGAAAGCTCTTCTCGCATGAAGCTGACCACTGAAACTTAATCTTCTTCTGAGTCAATCTTGATATGGGAGATGCAATAGAAGAAAATCCCTCAACAAACCATCTATAATAGCCAGCCAAACCCAAGAAACTTCTAATATCTGATGGAGATACGGGTCTGGGCTAGTTTTTTACTGCCTCAGTTTTCTGAGGATCTACTCTAATTCCATCACTGAAAACAACATGGCCAAGGAATGCTACTGATCTTAGCCAAAATTCGCACTTGCTGAACTTAGCAAATAACTGGTGATCCCTGAGAATCTGAAGAACAATCATGAGATGGTTTGCATGATCATGCTCTGTGCGAGAATAGACCAGAATATCATCTATGAAGACTATGAAAAATATGTCCAAGTACTGCTTGAACACACGGTTCATCAAATCCATAAAAGCTATAGGGGCATTGGTAAGACCAAATGACATGACTAAAAATTTAAAGTGACCATATTGAGTACGAAAAGTTGTCTTCGAAATGTCACATTCTCTAACTCTGCGCTGATGATAGCCTGATCTGAGGTCTATCTTGGAGAAGTAATTGGAACCCTGAAGTTGGTAGAATAGATCATCAATCCTGGGAAGAGGATATCTGTTCTTGACTGTGACCTTGTTGAGTTGACAATAATCAATACACATCCTGAGAGAACCATTTTTCTTGCGCACGAATAATACTGGCGCACCCCATGGGGAAACGCTGGGACTGATGAATCCCTTATCTAAGAGATCCTTAGTTCCATGGGGAAACACTGGGACTGATGAATCCCTTACCTAAGAGATCCTTAGTTCTACTGGTGCCATTCTATATGGAGGAATAGAAATAGGTTGAGTATCCGAAAGAAGGTCTATGTCGAAGTCTATTTCCCTTTCGGGAGGAATGCCTCGAAGATCTTTGGGAAAGACATCTGAGTATTCATTAACAACAGGGACTGTTTCGAGGCAGGGAGATTCAGAACTAGAATCTTTAACATGCACGAGATGATACACACACCCCTTAGAAATCATTTTCCTTGCCCAAAGGTAGGAAATAAGTTGACCCCTGAACGCTGAAATGCTACCCTTCCACTCTAGGACGGGCTCATTCGGGAACTGAAATTGAACTATCCTATATCTGTAGTCGATTGTGGCATAGCAGGAATGAAGCCAATCCATGTCGAGAATGACATCAAAATCAGTCATCTCTAACTCCACTAAATCTGCTGACGTGGATTTCTGAGATATCATAACCAGGCAGTTCCTGTATACCCACCGGGCTATGATGGTTTTACCCACTGGGGTAAAGACTGATAAGGGCTCTGCTAGGACTTCGGGACTGATTCTGAAATTGCTTGCTATGTATAGAGTAACAAAAGACAAAGATGCACCTGGATCTAGTAAAGCATAAACATGAACATGGAAAATCTGTAACATACTAGTAACGACATCAGGAAAATTTTCCTGATCCTGCCGGGACTGAAGAGCATAGAGTCTATTTGGGCGTTGCCCACAAGTAGCACTGAAAATGGCACCCTACTGGTTCGGGCGATTGGACTGAGCTGTAGAATAATTTTGCTGACCCTGAAACTTGACTGCAGACACTCTCTAATCCTGTGGCCTGGCTTTCCACAACCAAAACAAACATCACTACCAGCTCTACAAATACCCTTGTGGTTATTACCACAAGTCTGACAAAGGGGATTCGATCAGGCACTACTAACACTTCCCTGAGATTTAGAGTCTGGCACTTTGTTTCTATTACCGTCTCTGAACTTTGGCACTAGAGCGCTGGCAGATGAAGGAGCTGGAACGGCTGGCTTAGAGCTAAACTGTGAACGGTTTCCTCCATCTGACTTGGGGTGAGCAAAGTTAAAATTACCTGACCTTGCTCTCTTTTTCTGCCTCTCCCTAGTCTTAAACTTCTGCTCTTCTACTTGCTGGGCATGGTTCATGAGTATTGCTAAGGTCATATCACCAATCAATATCACAGACCTACACTCATTTACCACGCTATCTTTGACCCCTAATACGAGCTTTCTCATCTTAGCTCTATTGTCTGCAACCACATGAGGAGCATACCTGGCTAGCTGAGTAAATCTGAGAGAATACTCTCTAACCGTCATATTCCCCTTCCTGAGGTTGATGAAATCAAAAACTTTGGCTTCCCTCAGCTCTTAAGGAAAGAATCTGCTTAATAAGGCCGTGACAAATTCCTCCCACTCGATAGGTCCTGTATCATCTAACCTCTCAGACTTCCACTATTTGTACCAATCATAAGCAACATCCTGTAACTGGTAGGCGGCTAACTCAGCACTCTCAATAGAAGAAGACCTATGATGTCAATGACCTTCTGTACTTGGTCAATAAACTCCTAAAGGTCCTCATCAGACTTAGAACCATGGAAAGATAAAGGGTTCATTCGGGTGAAGTCCCGAACACTAGCTGCTTTTTGAGTGGCCACTGGATTAGCTGGAATGACTGGTATCCATTCATTCTGTGCAGCCATGGATTGAGAAACTGTGGTAAATGCAGCTCTAAACTCCGTATGGGAAACATGTTTGCCCAAAGAATCTTCGGGCTGAGGAGCTGGCTGGTTTCTTCTCTTTGGGGCCATGGTCTGGAATAAGAGAAGAATGGATTAGATTGAGAGTTTAACTTGTGATTATGCTCACTAGCATGACATGAATAATGAACAAAGGAGACTGTTCCTAAAACATCTTATAGCCTCCCGCACATAAATGTGACGCGTAACACACCCATATACAAGACTCTACTAGATGCGGCTTTCAGACTTCCTAGGACTCTATTGAACATTAGGATCTGATACTAAGTTTGTAACACCCTAATTTGCTGAATTGAAATGCTACAAGGTGCTCATGACCCCGAGGGACCACAAGCTAACCCATGACTGATATCTGTACCTGTATACTGCAAAATCATAATATAATAATGCGGAATACATGGAACTGTAAGGCCAAAAGGTTCAAATGAATACAATCATGTGGGAGAAAATACCCAAAACAACTAAATCTAAACATAAATCTAAAAGTAAATCCGAAAGCCTCTAAACTATCTGAATAAGGATTTGAAGGAACATGTCTCCAACTAACTCCGTAAAATTGAACTGAAGAATAAATAAATGAATCAAATCATACTATCCTCGAATCAATGAGGACTCACTGTGTCTCTACGACTGGAACGCTACTGCTACTGCTGGGCTGGAGCTCGTGTCTCGGAACCTATGGTGTAATATGAAAAGAAAGAACCATAGCACAAATACATCAGTACAACTGGAGTATTGAGTATACGAGGAAGGTAGGTTGAACATAAAGGGTTTCATGCATAAACAACACTAACTGACTAATATGAACGTGGGAGTGCAAACACACATACATAGAAATTAGGACCGTGAATACATGATAGCATAACCTGTAAGCTAATGCATGGTTTACTGATAACTGTCATGACTGATACTGACACTGATAACATGGACGACTTTATCTAACAGTCCTGTATATACTGAATTTGAAGAACGCCCTGAGTTTTTTTACTGAGACTGATACTGAAACTGTGGGAAGTAGTGTTTAACCGACATACCCCATGTATGCCGTTATGGCTAAGTTGGGGTCCAATCTCTACCCCGACTGGAGGGGTATCAATACTGTGCCACTGGTAAGGACAGCTGTGTGACCCTATACTGGCAGGTACTCAAATAAGAATGGTGGGAACCCTAAACTAACAGGTCAAGCCACCTCATCAACCCTAAGCTGACGGGTTAAGATGTCTCAACCTACGCTGACTACGTAGTTCTGGAACACAAAGATTGCTACTAAGAATCACACCCTGAACTGGCAGGTGAGTTTCCATCCCTGGGTTCACTCGGTGCTAACCTCTACTCCCATCTGGAGGGACTAGACATGAATAACTGACTGTACATGACTTAATCTTATTGAATTTCATTGACTGGCGGAATATTACTGATATCTTACAACTGACTAAGATCATTAGGTTTTCCTGAGTCACATGACTGACTGAAGTCTATGCAATCATAGCTTGAGTTCGGATATCATGAAACATGACATGGATCTAGGCACACAGCTATAGTTTTCGGGTACAAGTATCCCCAGGACTCGATGGAAGAAAACTGACACACATGACTGACTTGATCATAAAAGTAGAGTCCATAATTTATAATATCATAAGTAGGGATCTCATACTAAGCATGGTTATCAACAATGTATTGCATGGAAAGGATTTCATATCACATGGAAGTACTTGCACAATCTTAATATCATGTTCATTGCATAATCATATTGGCAACACATACCAATAGCATGAAAGTTCATATGGATTGCATGGTTATCATACATCTTGTTCATAAGTAGGATTTGCAAGTAAACATAGCATAATCTCATAAGAATAGTTCATGAGTATTCCAACAACATTTACAAGGCACATTAACAACATAGAAGTCATTGGAACGTAAGGGCATATCATGAATCCTTCACTTAGTCACAATTTAGCTATATTGCATGATTTCTAGTTCCTTAGGCATTTTATCAAACACCTTACATGCACATCTTAAGCATAGGTGAATTCATCAAATTATACATCATGAACAACCAAATTTATATGTTTCCAACTCATCTGATATCATGAATTCACAAAAACATATAAAGATTCCATCTTGGGAATCACCCAATATCAACAACATGATCATTAACACCCAACAATAAAGAATCATACTTTATAATGAAAAGAAAGGAAAACAAACAAGTATCAACATGGGTATGATCATATCACCATAAATAACCAAGCTTTTGTATTTTAAAGATTGATTCTTGAACACCACGGATGAAAGAAATCCGTGGATGAACACTACGCATACCTTAGAAAGAAGATTCTTGATGATTGACGGAGGAATTTCCTTGAAATCAAATCTTCAAGCTTAATTATGCAACCCTAGTTGTTTTTCTCCTTTAGTTCTCTTGGATGATGAGCTTCGAGATAAAAATAGGATTACAATATGTTTAGAAGATATATATTTCATAGGGTTAAGTTTAGGGACGTGTAAGGAGTATTTAAAGACTTAATTACCTTTAAAATAACTCAAGACGGAGTGTTTTGACACCTGGAATTGACTTAGGCGGTGCCCAAGTTATATCCTATGCTTGGGTTGGGCGGTGCCTAACCAATCACCTATGCTTGGGTTGGGCGGCGCCTAACCAATCTCGTATGTTTACTGTCTCTCACGAAAATGGGCATAACTTTTTGCTCGAGTATTGGATTAAGGTGAAATTGGTATCGTTGGAAAGCTAATTCGATTTTATACAATTTGGTGGGTCTAAATCAGCTAAATAACACATTAACATCGATTTATACTCATTCAAAGATGACCCTTGCAAAATCGAACACTAAAACTTGATGGTTTCAAAAACTCTTAGCTTGTATTACCTTAAGTGATGCATATGAACATGCTTAATGGATCATAAGCTATCCTATCACTAGGATATTCATTGTAAGTCATTTACTAAAGTATGAATCACAATATAAGAGATTTCATACGTACGAATACTTATTCACTTCCTAGCTTAGAAACATGTGGGGTATTACATGTTATAACCTTGGTGTCTTTAGTCATTCCTCGGTACATGTGCCTAATATGAATTGGGCCCTTGTTGTAGAGAGAGTCGAGCCTATATAGCCAGTGGGTTCCTGGAAGGTTGGTATGAGCTATATGGTTTAGGACTAATGTTTTAAACGATCATACTTCATGTCCCTAGCCCCTATCCCAACATCTTATATATGTATGTATAAGTGTTGTGCATGTGGTTTATAACTGGATTTTTTTGGTAAATTGCATTTATTTTATCCCTTTCCTTGGGTTTTACGCTAGTAACGCTACATTATTTCATGATATAGGTTTTGAGGGATTTTTTTGTGATCCTGTGCAGCATTAGGTGGCTCGTTACTCCAGTTTTGAAGGCCTGGTCTCTCATAGTTTATTCATCATTTTAGTTATTTTGGATTTCTTTCTATTATAGTTGGGGTTATATCCCGATTTAATTGATATTCTTGGATTAGTGGCTTTTGTAAACTATATTAGGATGTCATTGATGTTTGGTTTGGACTCTTTATCTTTATTTGGATTTATACACATCTTCTATTGTATTGGTTGGCTTTCATTGTTTACTTTTACTATGCACTTGAGGTAAGGCTAGAGGGGTTATCTCCGACCATTGTGGGCTTGAGATGTCCTCCACGATCAGGCCCAGGTTCGGGTCGTTACAGCAGTCCTACATTTATTGTTTTGCAAAATTCCCCTAATAAATCCACCTCCACTTTAGCAGTAGAACAATTAGGTCTTATCTTGTTCTACATATCCAAATCTACTTGTAAAGATGTCCTTGTTGCTGCAGCTAATGAGAAAACAACCTTTTTGTCAAAATAACTAGGTGGCAATGATGGGAATGAAATGCAAGCAATAGTTGTTGGCGTTTCCTTATCCAGAACAAACACCTGGTCCCATTTCAATGTCCATATTGGATAGTAACAATACTTATACGTGATAAAAAATTGTGATTTGGTAATAGGTTTACATAGTCCTCTACTTTGTAGCACGTATCAAAGCGTACCTATTACTCAGTAACCAATGTTAACTTCTCCCTTTTGTTCACACTGTTTTGGTATCAACCTCTTTAATTCTTGGATCTCCGACCATTCATAGGAGAATTTTTCTATAACTGCATATTACAAATCTTCATTAACAATCATTTGATTTGGTTTTTCTCCTCCCGAACAATACGTGATTCTCCATGTATATATGTTATTTGTTTCAAAGGGATAGGTTTATATTATGGAGGGGTGAAAATATTTTTCCTCCCCAACTTTTCCTTAACAGTCAAACTCCCCCTCAACTTTGAACAATAGTCATACTCTCTCCCTTTATCCTAATTAAATTTTTAAAATACCGATTGTACCCTCTCACCATCAATTTTTATTATACCCTCTCATCATCAACTTTGTTTTAACTTCTTTAAAATCATTAAAAAAAAAACTCCAAGTAACAAATTTTTCATAAAAGTATGAATATTATCTTTTGGGCAAAAAAAAGTGAGAAATACTAATTAAATATAAAAGCTAGTGATGATCTATAATGAAGTAAATTAGCATAATAAGAAAATAGTCAAAATCTAATATTTATTTTACAAATGAAAATAATAAGTAATATTAACTCATAAACATATTTCAATGCATAAAATACAAAATAGTGAATAAAAATAAGGCCGGATTTTTAAATATTATATTTATTTAGATAAATTGTAATATATGTAATACTCTATTAAATGATAATCACAACTCATTTATTTAAAATAGATAATATCGTTTCTTATTAATTGACTCTCATACTAAAAATAGTTGTTTTAATTTATTTGTCCAATTTACGAAATCAAGAGAATTGTATTATGTTTTTTCCTACCCTTAGTATTAAAAACTCAGAATATACTAGTATAGACAAATTTAAAGTTTCAAAGTATCATTAATAAGTTTAATTCAGTAAAATACACCTCTAAATAAAATTTTCTTAAGGATTGTATCATGTCAACAAAAGTCAAGTAATATGCAAGGGCGACTCTATCCTTTTGAAAAAAGGCGTCCGTCTTCGGCCCCTGAATTTGAGGGGTTTTATTTTTTTCTAGTAATAATAGATTATAGATTTTTTAAAAATAATTAAATATTATTTATAAAAAATAAAAATTTTATTTAACAAAAAATTAAGAAAGAGTTTGGTACATCTATTCCAAGTACTATGTCATAAGAAATTAATACATTGACTATATTATTAATTAAAAATAATTATTAGAAGAAAATGATTATATAATTTTAAAAGTAGACTTTATAAAAATAATTAATTTTTCTTAAAAAATTAAGGCCTCCGTTTGATTTTGACCTTAGATCATGGATTTGCTTCGAGACTAACTAATACCTTTAACTAAACACAGGATAAAATAATCATGAATTTCATCACCGAATTATTATAATTATACCTCATACCAAACGACTCTTTAATACATATATTAAAATAACGATCTTAAAAAATAACATTAAATTTTATGTTATAAAAAGTATTATTTTATTTATAATGTTAATAAAGTTAAATGAAATACTATAAATACCTAGATTAAAAAATATTTATCATATATATAATATAAAGAGGTATTAAATAAATATAGGATTAAAATTACAAAGAAAAAATAGACAATGCATAGGATAAAGGAGGGAGTATGATTATTGTTCAATATTGAGGGGTAGTTTGATTTTTAAAGAAAGGTTGAAGGGTGAAAATGATGTTCACCCATTATGGGGTGGTGCTTTTATGGTGTTGGCATATATGGTTTTGGACATTTTTGTTATAGTATTATTGCTTGATGATTAACTAGTTGGTTAATGGCCGACGTGGCCATTGTCTCCGGTGAAAGTAGGCAAATCTAGGGGTTTTGGGTTTTTTGGTTAGGTTAAATTTATTTTTATCTATATATGTTGGCTCTCCCTCTTTTTTTTCTTTTTTACTATGTTATATTTTTATATTTTAATACTTCCTAATAAAATTTCTACCTTCATTATTGATGATGTGTACATAATCTTTTTACCTTATAAAGATAGAGAAATTATTATCATATATCTTGGGCTCAAGGAAAAAGGAAATGTAGATTATGTGTAGCTTATGATGATTGATGTGGGAAATTTTACAAATTGTCAAACTGTGGCCAGATTTCCCATGGTTTAATTAGTAGCCAACTCTACTTGAATGACGAGTCGTGGTGATGTGCATTATTGATTGTAGAAAGAGAGAGTTACTGTAAGTAGACATGTCATGTTTTCCAATGCATGAATTTAAATGATGTGTGACTTCGGTATAACAAAAAAAGAATTTATTTTTTTAAAAAAAAGAAGGTATTTTTTTGTTGTAAAATAGTTGTCCTATTTAGATTTTGTACAATTTTAATTAAAAATATTTTAACTAATATTATATTTTTATTAATTCTTTAATCTTTAACTATTTATGTATCTCTTAATTCTGAAATGATTAATAATAAGGATATAGTTTTAAAAAAATAGTTAATTATCTCTTGATTTTTTAAACATGCTAACTATTTTGAGATCAAATTTTTAGTATACAATTAAAGTAATGAGAGATGGAGGGAGTATCTTTTTAGGATAATAAATGAGTTTTTTTGCTCCTTCCATTTCGAATTAGTTGGCCCTTATGGCCTTGACACGATCATTAAGATATCAATAATTAGAGGTGCATTTTACTCTTTTATCCTTATTTGCAATTTAAAATTCAATAATCAATGCAATGATTAAACGTAAAAAATTTGATGCACTTACTCCATGTCATGCATGCATCAAGTCTAGAAACTATAAATTTAGAATTGAAAGTATAAATAACAAAATTTTTTATTGGAGAATTGAAATCTTGAGCACTCCATCTCATTACTACTCTATCTAAGCATATGCATGAAATCTAAATGTTCAGCAAGACTCTTTATTTTCACAATTACCTTATTTTTGTAAATGTATTTTGTTCTAACTAAGCATTTTGCAAATTCATTTATTAAGCTACAAGTTTTAATTTCGTTTCAAATTATAAAATTTAAGTAAGTACTTAAATAAGAATAACTTAACAAGAAAAAACTAAAGTTTCACTTTTAATGATAGTTTTGAAAATGTAAAATTATTTACTTTCAGTAATTTTGAAAAATGTGAATATACTTAATATATCAAGGGTAGAATGTGAAAAATATATACAAAATTGTCTTGATTTTACAACTTGAACAACTAAAGTAAAATAAATATTTTTGACAAGAAGAACAACTAACTCGAAACAAAGAGAGTATTTTTTTTGTGTGTTTGGTGTGTAAGAAAAAATATTATTCTAAAAATAATTTTATATAATTTAAATAAATATTATGAAAGCTAGGAGTGAGACATAGGGTCGGGGTGATGAGGATGGAGGCTACGGGAGTCGGGGTAAGGATGATGTGTATTGAATGTAGAAAGACACAATTTACATGGAATGCCACTTGTGAAATTTATTTTTCTACTTTTTCTAGAAGTAAATCTTTTTCATTTTTAAAAAACTTATGAACTTATATTCAAATAAAATAGTTTACAAACTTTTTAACTAATCGAGCATGAAAATTTTGAAAAATATTTTTCTATACCGAACACATCCGATGGATTCACGAGCTTTCCAACTAATTATTTTGATCGCATATAGGTTGGGATGTGCATATATACAAATGTTACTCCCTCCGTTCATATTTATCTTTTGATATTATTAAAAAAGGTGTTCAACAATATTTTTCTAGTTTGGATAAGTAATGGATAGTTTATTCATGAGTTAATACATCAAAAATGATCCTAAACTTGACACTAAATTATAACTTTGACCTTAAAATTTGATAGTGCACAAATAGGACATTTAACTATTCAAAACCTGAACAAATATGACCTTCGATTTTGCAACCCCATGCGTGAGTTTCACTCGCGCCTACGTGGAAAGGTAATTCAATCACACGGTGCCACATCGTTTAAAGGGCTGACTTGGAGGGAGATCATATTTGTGCAGTTTTAAATAGTTAAAGGTCATATTTGTGTACTGTCAAAGTTTTATTTTTTGTGTTAAAAATACGTCGTTTTTATTATTATTATTATTATTATTATTATTATTATTATTATTATTATTATTATATCCATGGCAGCAAAGCAAATTGTGTCATACAGGAATAAACACATTCAATTTTATTTTATTTTTGTTATGATTTTATTTATAGAAGATATTGTAACTTCAATTGAAATTCAAATTCAAAATAACAGATAGAATAAATAATATCTTATAGGATTGGTTAGACAACACTTTAGAACTCTAGTGTGATAACTAACTACTTCTAATATATAATTATATATATAAATTATTTTTAACTTAAAATTAATAATTTATTACTCTTAATTTTCTTTACTGTTTTAGAATTAACAATATTTTCTTAGTTTTCTTTTCCTTTCTTTCTACGTTTTCTTTTCCTTTCTTTTTTCTTTTATTTGTTTTCCTTTCTTTCTTTTATTTGTTGGTTACAAAAATCATTTCTGTTATAAAAAGTAATTGATAAACTTAAATATACAAAGAAATTGCAAGTAGATATATAGGTTCAATTCAAATTTTAATTTATATGTAAAATTTTAAAATAATTGCAAGTAAGGGTAAGATTTGGATACACATCATAAATATAAATATAAATATATATATATTCTTTAGACATAATAATAATTATATATATAAATTATTTTTAACTTAAAATTAACGATTCATTACTCTTAATTTTCCTTACTGCTTTAGAATTAAAGAATTTTCTACGTTTTCTTTTCCTTTTTTTCTACGTTTTCTTTTCATTTCTTTTTTCTTTTATTTGCTTTTTTTTTCTTTTGTTTGTTTGTTTAATAATTATTTTTTATAAAAATTAATTGATAACTTAAATATATAAAGAAATTGCAAGTAGATATATAGGTTCAATTAAAATTTTAATTTATATATAAAATTTTAAAATAATTGCAAGTAAGGGTAAAATTTGGATACACATCATAAATACATATAATAATAATAATAATAATAACAACAACAACAACAACAACAACAATAATAATAATAATAGGATAATTTATTTTTAAGCTATTTCTTTTAAAGGGATTATGCATTTTCAAATTCAAATATTTCGAATCTATTAATTTAAAAATTCAAATAATTATGAGTTCCTATTTTTAAAATAATGAAAATCTTTTTTAAATGGATAATGTATTCAAATTCAAATAATTAATCTTTCAATTCAAAACTTTTATAACAATATTTTTTAACTTTGTCCTAAAAACTGCCACGTTGCTATTTTAATATGTTGTCACTTGACGTTCTTGTCTTATTTTAGTCTTGCTTTTATATGTAAATAGAGATAGATTTGTTATTCAATAAATTGCTCAAAGCATTAAACATTACTTCCTTCATTCCATTTTAGTTGGACATATTTCATTTTATACTGTGATTCAAAAATCATAAATTGAATGATGAAATTTACTATTTTACCCTTTACTCATATTAATGATATTCATTGGTCATAGGAATGTACATTGAAATTGTAATCGTTCAAGTTTAACATATACAATTAATTGTAGGGATAAAATTAAAAAATAATTAATTCTATTCTGATTTAGTAAGTGATCAACAACTCCCGCCATCTATCTTTACTTGTCTACTTTTTTATTTTGGGATGTTCAACAATACTTATCAAGTCTATAAATAAATGAATAATTTATCTATTTCTATCCATTTTATTCTAAGTATTAAATACGACTCATTATCTAATACATTTTCAAAGCATTAAATTTAAATATTCAAAGAGTAATATGATAAATTACCGTTATCATTTATTATTTCTTAATTTTTGTGTCAGTAAAAAGTGAACAAGTAAAGATAAACGGAGAAAGTAATATTGGACATTTACTTTTAGTAAGATAACGAACTAAAATAAGACGAAGGAGTATATTCAAAAGGTGATATAATGAATTTATTCTTACTATTTATTATTTTTGTTAAGTCAATAGTAAACAAGTGGAGAGAATAGGCACTTTCTACGTAATTTTCAAGTAATATTCCTCTATCGCAATTTATATGACATTGATAACATTTGAAAAGTCAAGCAGATTTTTTATACATCTTTCAAATATTTTAGATTGATAATTATTTTGATTTATATTATTTTTCATGAAATTTTCAAATAATATATATTCCAATTAATGTTACATTATTGTGATGTATATTACTTTTTACTAAATTTTCAAATGATATATCTCAATTTATGTTGCACTGATAAAATTTTGAGTCAACCAACATTTGTTATGTTTCTCCAAATAATTTAAATTATTAATTATTATAATTTATAATATTTTTTACACAATTTTCAAATATATAACAAATCAAAGGTAAAAATAAAATATTCAAATAATTTAAATTATTAAATATTGTAGTTTATAACATTTTTACACAATTTTCAATATATAACAAATTAAAGATAAAAATAAAATAATTAACTTAAAATTTAGATAATCAATAATATTTTTAATAAGTTTTTAGATTTTGTAAGATATTAGCTATTGTAATTTGTAATACTTTTTTAGCATTATAATTTAATATTTTAAGTTGTTAGCTATTATAATTTGAAAATGAGCCGTGGAGTAACTGGTAAAGTTGCTGCCATGTGATCAGAAGGTCACAAGTTTAAGCCTTGGAAACAACCTCTGCAAGAAAGTCAAGGTAAGAGTGCCTACAGTACACCCTTATGGTAGGACCTTTCCTTGGACCCTGTGCATAACGAAAGTTTCAATGTACCGGACTGTCCTTTTTTTTAAAGCTATTAAAATTTATAATATTCTTCTTGTTCAAATTTTTGTGGCATTGGTAGTCAATTATATTTTAAAAATAGTTTAAGTTTTAAATTATTGTGATTTATACTACTTTTTCTTCTATTCCAATTTAAGCGACGCTGATATAATTTCGAACGTCAATCAAACATCACAATTGAAGTAGCGAAACAGATATGTCTTAAATACTATCTCCATCTCAAATTATTCGTTCCAAATTGAGATGACACATTGATTAAAAAAATAACTAATAACATTGCTAGTTTATCATAATACCCATATTAAATGATGTTTACATTTTAATTTAAAGAAAAAGTAATTAATGCAAAGGGTAAAACATGAAAAAAATTTGTTTCTTCTTGATTAATGAAAAAAGACAAGTAAAATGAGAAATCAAATTAGAAAATTTAAAACGGAGGGAGTAACTCATAATAACTAATTAGAAGTGATATAGGATTGCTATAAAAATATCTGTGAAAAAATTTAAATAGGATTTATATAAGATGCCAAATTAATTTAAAATAAAAATAGTTAATTTATTATTTATGTCTATTTTGTCTTTTTTATTAAATATTATTAAATTTTTAATATTTAGATTATTTATAATAATTAATTAGGGGTAATATAGTAAAATTACAATTGAAACAACTGAAACAAATATGTCATAAATGCGTATTTTATTTTTATTAAATATTATTAATTTTTTAATATATAAATAACATATAATAATTAATTAATGATGATATAATAAAATTACGAAGCAAGCAGATAACTAAAAACAGAGCCAGTTACTTGGTTGAGGTGGCTGTTCACTGGCCCTTGTATACAGTAGAAAAGTACTTTCTCCGTCTTAAATTATTCGTCCCAAATTTTTTAATTTGATTTCTCATTTTACTTGTCTTTTTTTATTAATCAAGAAGAGATAATTTTTTTTTTCATATTTTACTCTTTCATTAATTATCTTTTCTTCAAATTAAAATATAAATATCATTTAATAGATGTATTATGATAAACTAAGTATGTTATTAATTATTTTTCTTTATCAATGTGTCATCTCAATTTGAAACGGAGGGAGTAATATATACTCCTTCCGTCCCAAATTACCTAATTTGATTTCTCATTTTACTTATCTTTTTTCATTAATCAAGAAAAATAATTTTTTTTTCATGTTTTACCTTTGCATTAATTACATTTTCTTCAAATTAAAATATAAACATCATTTAATAAAAATACTATAATAAACTAGCCATTTTATTAATTATTTTTAATCAATGTATCATCTTAATTTAAGACGGAGGGAGTATATCATTTCTTTTCCTACTGAAGACTTCAATTGCACATTTGATGCAACACCAATTTTCACTCTTCAAACTACTCCTTCCGTTTTAAAATAGTTAATACTTTTTACTTGATACTTTCCTTAATAAAATATTTATTAGGAGTTTATTTTATCAAATTAATCTTATTAGTTATGTTTTAAAAATATAAATTTAAATAAATATATTTTATTTAGTCATTTAATATTGAAAGAATATAACAAAATACTCTTAATTTTATTAATTAAATTGAAATAAACATTTTTTTCAAAAAAACCAACTAAAACATTATTTTCTTTTGGCACTACAAAAAGTCTTAAACGACAAATCATTATCATAAGCATTTAATAGTTGACAACAAAGACAGCCTAGTCGGCACTACAACCGACCAAATGTTGGATGTTTTGACGACTCTTCCCAACAATGACACCTAATCTCTTCCAAATTTGGGACCCTATGCATTAATTGAACTATCTCATTTATGTTGCTATTTCCTTATTTAATTTTTTTGTTATTTCCTCTCTTTTCCCCCTTATTTTGTTTGCATTATTAATTATTATGTGTGTTTCATATAAATGAAATGAAAAAAAAATCTGTCGAAATATATATATATATAAGAAAAATACTTCAAAACATGCTTCAAAACATGGACTTGTTCCACATAATAGTTAAAAATTCTTAACAATATCGATCCAAGAGAGTTATTATCTATTCTTGGCCTCCATAATAAAATCAATCAGGGAATTTCATATTTTTTTCCTTTTTATATCCCCTCTGTTCGCTTTTACTTATTATTATTTGATTTGGTACATTTATTAAGAAAAATAAATAATAACATAACCATTTTACCATAGTATT
Source organism: Capsicum annuum (assembly GCF_002878395.1). Taxonomy (NCBI): domain Eukaryota; kingdom Viridiplantae; phylum Streptophyta; class Magnoliopsida; order Solanales; family Solanaceae; genus Capsicum; species Capsicum annuum. Next base: position 72,348,051 of record NC_061114.1, read on the forward strand.
CCTATTAAATGATATTTACATTGCGTGTTGAAATTAATTTAGAGAAAAAATAATTAATACTAAGGATAAAATAGAAATTTTTTTTATCTTTTCTTGATATGTTAAAAATAACAAGTAAAAGTAAAAAATACAATTAAGAAATGTGTGACAAGTAAAATCAAACAAGAAAATACATTTCATTGTGTTTCCAGGAGTTTCAAGGCAACAACTTCAAGCTTAGAAACCAATGTCTAATCAAGAACTCCAAGCCTGGAAACAATGACTGATATTGAGCATCACTGAGACCTTTGGTGAGGACATGTGCTAGTTGAGATAATGTAAGAATGAATTGAGGACTTATAAGTCCAAGCTTGATTTTCCCCTAATAAAATGGTAATCTATCTCAATATGCTTGGTCATTTCATGGAAAATAGAATTAGATACTATTTGGATTGCTTCTTCATTCTCACAAAATAATGTAACTAGAGATGATACCTCCATATTCGGCTCATGTAGTAAACCAGTTACCCAAGTTGCTTCAGCAACAACTGCAGCCATACTTCTATATTCTGCTTCTGCAAAACTTCTACTAACAGTCTGTTGTTTCTTGGATTCCTAAGAAATTAGTGAATCTCCCAAATTTACGACATAACCTGTCACTGACCTTCTTGTGTTTGGGCATGATGCCCAATCTGAATCACAGAAGACAATGAGTATGTTTGCTTCTCTTTATGGAAAGAAAAGTCCAAGTCCAGGACTTCCTTTAAGGTATATGAGAATCCTCAATCCTGCATCTAGATGTGATTGTTTAAGTCTTTGCATGAATTGACTTAATATTTGCATAACAAAACATGTGTCTGGCCTTGTAATAGTGAGGTAAATTAGTTTCCCAATCAATCATTGATATCCAGTGATGTTATCAAGTTCTGCATCACTGGTATGTCCAACATGATTATCATACTCTAGTAGTAAGCTTACAATTGGATTCAAGAGGTGTAGGAGCTGGTTTTGCACCACTAAGACCAACCTCTAAAATCAGTTCCAAGCAGTATTTTCTCTGATTGAGCAGGATTTCCTTGTCTAATCTCATTACTTCTGTCCCCAGAAAATACTTTTAACTTTCCTAAGTCCTTCACCTTGAAGTTTTCATGTAGGATAGACTTGGCTTCATCAATTAATTTTGGATCACTACCAGTGATTACCAAATCATCTACTTATATGAGAATAAGCACAATCTCTGAACCCTGTCCCTTAGTAAACAAAGAATGATCATAGGCACTTTGTATGTAACCAGCTTTAGTCAACTTGATGTTCCATTGCCTGGAAGCTTGTTTGATACCATACAAGGATTTAACCAACCTACACACCTTCTTCTCCCCTTGTTGGTGAAATCCCTATGGTAAGCTCATGTAAACCTCCTAATCTAAGTCACCATATAATAAGGAATTATTGACATCCACATGGAGAAAATACTAATTTTTAGAAGCTGCAATGCTGATGATAAGTCTCACCATGAACATCTTGACAACAGGTAAAAAGTTGTCATGATAGTCCAGGCCCTCTTTTTAATTGTACCCCTTAGCTACAAGCCTGGATTTAAATATTTCTACCTCACCATTAGCCTTGTGTTAATCTTATAAACCCATTTAGAGCAAATAGGTTTCTTCCCTGCAGAAAGTGTGACTATCTCCCATATCTAATTTGCTTTCAAGGCAGCTATCTCTTGTTGTATAGCAGCCACACATATTGGATCATGTGAAGCTTCTCTAAAGGAATGAGGTTTAGTACAAGCAGAGAAAGCTGATAAGTATGATCTATAAGTAGGTAATAGCATCATATAAAACAAAATCTAAGATAGGATAAAGTAAGTGACTTGTGAGTGTTTTGCTTGGCTTCTTCCCAACATAGTCTTGCATCCAAATAAGTATTTTAGTAGACCTAAGAGTTCTTCTAGGCTCTCCATCCATAATAGAAGTATCTGGCTGATGTATGTCCATTACAACATCCTTATGTTGAACAACAGAATCAACATCATTAGCCACTTCAATAGTCAAGTCAAGATGAGCCACTAGGTTCCACATTTGATTCAGGAGAGGGAAGTTATGGCTCAAGAACTTGAGCCATTGCTTCTGGTAAAGGTATACAGTAATATGAAATGAGAGAAGGATTAAAATGTTCTGAGCAAAAAATATCATCCAATTAACCTTTGGTACCTTTAAAAGGAAAATGACATTCCCTAAAGCTAACATCTCTACTTACAAATATAGTTTGTGTATCCAAGTTAAATAACTTATAGCCCTTTTGAGTGTCTGTATAACCTATAAAAATAGCTTTCTTAGATCTAGGATGAAACTTATACCCCTTTGGGAAAGAAGTTCCAAAACATAAATAGCCAAACACCCTCAAGTGATCAAATGTTGGAGGCTTGTTATGCAGTATTTCATAAGGAAATCTACCATTTAAGATAGGAGTAGGCAGTTTGTTAATCAAATAAACTACGGTCTTTACACAATAACCCCAAAATCTATTAGGAATGTGACTTCAGAACTTTAAAGCTCTTACTATATCTAAAATGTGTCTATGTTTTCTTTTCACAACACCATTCTGTTTTGGAGTATATGGGCAACTACTTTGATGAATAATGACATAAGAAAAAAACAAGTCTGCCTATCCTGAATTGAAGAATTCCTTTCTATTACCTGATCTTAGAATTTTTACAGCAATATTATATTGAGTTTTGACTCCAAGTAAAAAATCTTTAAGCACAACAATGACCTCAGATTTAGAGTGTATCAGGAACACCCAATTATACCTACTAAAATCATCTAATATAGTAACAAAATAAAGCTGTCTATCATATGTAAAAACCTTAAAGTGACCCCAAATATCTACACGAATGAGTTGAAACATAGAATTGGTCTTGCTTTCACTTTTAGGAAATTTAAACCTGCTTTGTTTTTCTTGTGGACAGATCATGCAGCTTTGTTGTGTCTCTTTGTTTATTTTGTTCATCATGAAGGGAATATACTTAACAACCTCTAGTGAGAAATGTCCTAGTCTCAAATACCAAACTTCAGAATTAATATTAGTCTGTAAAACTACACCAGATCTAACAGAATTATCTTTCTTCAAACAATACAATACATCACTCTCTTTACTAATCCCCAACACCTTGCCCCTGTAGAGTGCCTGAAACACACAAAATTCTGGATAGAAGTTGAGTGAACAACACAAATCTTTTGTCAATTTGGAGACAAATAACAAATTACACTTGAAATCTGGAACAAATAAGACATTCTTAAGAGTGTGGTTCTTTAGTATTACTGTGTATCCTATGTGAGATATGTTGCACTTACTTCAGTAATACTTGTCTCCTATGTGAGATAAGTTGCACTTACTACCAGTTGACACTCGTATTACATTACTTGTGTTTTTATCAATAAACTTAAGGTTATTTAAAACTTTTCTAAGACATGCAATATGATGTAAAGCTCCTAAATCTACTATCCAGTCACAACCATCTATTTTAGATAGTAAAGTAGATATATCTACCATATTAGAAGAGTAATTAGTTGTGGCTTTATCTGGTCTAGACAAATCCTTCTTCTCCCTTTCTTGGAGGTTCTTATAGTGTTCATACTGACTATTTGACAAGTAATGACCATCAATAGGATCTGGTTTATCAACAACAGCATGTTGAGCATATCTCCTCCCTTCTATCCCATCCACCTTCTTCTTACTCTTAAAGTCAACTAGATAACTAATATTTATATAATAATCTTCTATCAAATGCCCTTTATAACCACAACTACGATAAGTATCTCCTGATGCATTATGTGTATTGTTACAAAATTTTTTGGCTTATACTTCTGAACTTATTTCTTTCCTGCAAATAGACTTAAGAATTCTCTGTTGATGTTTACTACTCCCAATATTCTCTGACTTTCCTCTTGGAAAACCATAATATATGCTTGGTTTAAAGAAAAAATTGGATTTCTCAATAGAATATCACTTTGCACATGACTATAACTTTCATATAACCCCATAAGAAATTGTAATAGACGTTGATTGTTCAAATGTGCAATATAAGGTGCTAATTTTACACAATCATAGGTAGGTGGAGTAGGCACTAACAGATCAAATTCATCCCAATAGTCTTTCATCTTTGAGAAATATGTTGTTATAGAATTAGTACCTTGAGTATGAGTCATAATTTCTCTCTATAATTAATAAAATCTAGTGAAATTTGACTGGTCAAATATCTCTTTGAAGTCTTCCCATACCTTCTTTACAGTAGAAGCCAATATGATGTTTGAGACCAGCTCAGGTGTAACTATGCAGCTTATCTATGATAATACTAGGGCATTGCAATGATCCCCCTATCGTGCCAAATCTCCTTTGTATGAACTTTGTAAACATTACTTTATTCTTCCCTAACAATGGAACTATGAGAGAATTACTCCACAGTGTATAGTTTTTTGGTCCCATTAATTTCAGTCCAATAAGTACAACGCCTGGAGTATCACTGGCTGTAGAAATAATGGATGATTGTAATCTATTTGTCTGGTCTATGATTGTCCAATTTGAGTAGTTCCACTTTTTTTCCATGGACGATCTTCCTACCAAGCTTCAACAATGGTGATCTTAACCAGGATTGAACTAGAGATTAATGTACGTAAGTACCCACTCTGATACCATGAGAAAATGAGCTACAGAAGCTCTGTTGTTGCTACTTGAGTCAGCCAATTGAGAGTAAAGGTAGGAAGAAAATTATTTTTATCATTACATTGGGGTTGTTTATATAGAGTAGAGTTGGAAGCCACCTATGTGACTTGCGCAAAGACTATATTACCCTCTACTCTAATTACTATAAAAACCTTTTAATTACTACTGCTCTAATATCAATAGTGGGTGTTGACAACATATACAAAATGAATACTATAGGCTAGGATAATTTTCTTTGTTACTTTCCTGTTTGGCCATGAAAATATAATTTTTCGGAGTTGAAAATAGAGTTAGAATTGAATTTGGAGTTGGAGTTGTGTTTGGTCATGAATATAAATTAAAGATATTTTTGAAATTTTGTAAGAGAAGCAGGAGCGAAAAAACTGAAAATAAGTTTTTTTTTTAATTCTACTTTTCCAAATACAATTCCAAATTGTATTTGGAATTTTCATGGCCAAACACTGTTGTTTTCACTTTTTTTTACTAAAGTGAAATATTTTTGTAGAAAAAAGTGAAAAAATACTCATGGACAAACGACTACGAAAATGAATATTAGAGGCTAGGATAATTTTATTTGTTACTTCTTCAAAGATTTATTTATTTATAAACTAAATAATACTTTGAAACCTGAAGTAGATTACAAATCAAAAGAAAAAAGTATTGATAATGACTTGAAAGTAAATATTTAAAATCGTAAAGGTCTGGATTGTTTTGTTAATAATTCTTCAAGAAATCTTTTATTTTTTCAAATCGTATATAGTTATTTTTTCATAAAAGTTTATTTAAATTTTATGATCTTATGTAAATAATGAAGCCAATTTTCAAAATCTAATAATTCACAACATTTTTTAGTACTTTTTAAAATATTAAAATATCTACAATAAAATATAAATAAATTTGAAGGAGTATTAATACATATAAATACTTTGGGTTGAACATTATTAGTGTTGTCATGGCTATGTTAAAACTTTCTCCCATGATGTGCGTTGTTTGCTTGATACAGGATCCACTCTTTCTTATGTGATCCCGTTTATGGCTGTGTATTTTAGTTTTGACCCTGAGTGTCTGTTAGTTTCTTTTTTTATTTCTACCCCAATAGGAGACTATGTGATTGTTAAAAGAGTCTATAACATGTGTGTGGTAGTTGTTGATAGTAAAGAAACTCTTGTGGATTTGATAGATTTAGATATAATTGATTTTGATGTTATTCTGGGGATAGATTGGTTGCATTCGTGTTATGCTTCCTTAGATTGTCAGACTCATAGGATAATGTTTAAATTCCCTAATGAGCCAGTCATTATGTGGGAAGGGCGTTCTTTAGTGCCCAAGGAATGGTTTATCTCATACCTTAGATCCCAAAAGTTGATCTCTAAAGGGTGTTTGTATCATTTGGTCTGAGTTAAAGATTCTAACTCAGAAGGTCCTTCTCTAGAATCCGTTCCCATGGTTAATGAGTTTCCTGAGGTCTTTTTCTGTGACCTTCTTGGTATTTCTCCCGATAGGAAAATTGATTTTGAAATTGATCTTGCTCTGAACACTCGTCCAATTTATATACCCTCTTATAGAATAGCTCTGGCAGAGCTAAAAGAGCTTAAAGAACAATTGAAGGACCTCTTAGATAAAGGTTTTATCCGTCCTAGTGTATATCCTTGGGGTGATTCTGTGTTGTTTATGCGTAAGAAGGATGGTTCCCTTCGAATGTGCATTGATTATCATCAATTGAACAAAGTAACCTTAAAGAATAAATATCCTCTTCCTAGGATTGATGATTTGTTTGATCAGCTTCAAGGTACAAAGTGTTTCTCTAAGATTGATCTTAGGTTAGGTTACCATCAGCTAAAAATTAGGGAAGTGGATATCCGTAAGACTTTCTTTAGAACTCGGTATGGTCACTGTAAGTTCCTAGTTATGTCCTTTGGGTTAACCAGTACCCCCACAACATTCATGGATTTGATGAACAGGGTTTTCTGTCTGTTCTTGGACTTGTTTGTCATTGTCTTCATTGATGCTATCTTGGTCTACGCTAAAAGTGAGGCAGATCATGTTAAGCACCTTTGTGCCGTGTTGTAAACTTTGAAGGATCATTATTTGTACGCTAAGTTCTCTAAGTGTGAGTATTGGTTGAAGGCTATGATTTTTTTCGGTCATGTTATGTCTAGTGAAGGGATCATGGTGGATCCCCAAATGGTTGCGCGGTTAGTAAGTGGCCTAGACCCCCAAATCCAATTGATATTTGGAGCTTCTTGGGTCTATCCGAATACTATAGGAAGTTTATGGAGAGTTTTTCGATAATAGCTTCCCCATTGGCTAAGTTGACCCAAAAGAAGGTCAAGTTCTTATCGTCGGATGCGTATGAGGATAGTTTTGAGAAGTTAAAAAATAAATTAACTTCGACTCTGGTTTTGACCTTGCCTATGGTAATGATGGTTTCGTAGTTTATTGTAATGCTTCTTGTATTAGTCTTGGTTGTGTGTTGATGCAACATGGTAGGATAGTAGCATATGCTTCTAGGCAATTGAAATTTCATAAGAAGAACTACCCTACTCATAATTTGGAATTGTTAGCCATGGTTTTTGCATTGAAAATTTGGCAACATTATCTCTGTGGAGTTCATGTTGACATCTTTTTCGATTATAAGAGTCTTAAGTGTGTTTTTACTCAGAAGGAGTTGACTTTTTAGATAAAGAAGGTGGCTTGAGTTGTTGAAGGACTACGATATGAGTCTTTACTTCCACTGGGTAAAGCTATTATAGTCGCCGATACACTTAGCAGGTTATTCATGGGGAGTTTAACCCATGTGGATGAGGGTAAGCAGGAGTTGGTGAAGGACATTCACTGCTTGCCTAATCTTGGGGTTTAACTTACGTACTCCAAAGATGGTGGTATATTTGTGCATCAAGTATCACGGTCGTCTCTTGTTATTGAGATAAATAAAAAGTAGATGATAGATCCCAATTTGATGAATATTAAGAGTAATATGGGTCAATAAAAAGTTGTTGACTTTGTGATTGGTGGTGATGGTATCTTGAGGTACCAAGGTAGGCTATATGTTCCCCATGCCGATGGTTTGAGGGAAAGGATTTTGGATGAGGCTCATGAATCTTGATATGCTATTTATCTCGGTTCTACAAAGATGTATCATGATCTTAAGGAGTTTTACTGGTGGAATAATATGAAATGAGATGTGGCTAGCTATGTGGCTAAATGTATGGTGTGCCAACAAGTGAATGTTGAACTCATGAGTCCTACAGATTTGCACCAAGAGATTGCATTAACTAAATGAAAGTGGGAGGTGGTTAATATAGATTTCATTATCGGTCTCCCCCGATATTAGCGTCAATGTGACTCTATTTGGGTCATTGTAGATAGGATGACCAAGTCCGATCACTTATTGCCGGTGAGGACTAATTACTCGATGGAGGATTATGCTAACTTGTCTCTTGTAAAGATTATGAAATTGCATGGTGCTTCAGTTTTTATTATTTTGGATTGTGGCACTCCGTTCTCATCTCACTTTTGAAAGTCGTTTCAAAAGGTTTGGGGACTAAGGTGTGCCTTAGTACCGCTTTCCACCTGTAGATGGATGGACATACGAAGAGGACCATCCAAACATTATAAGATATGTTGTATGCTTGTGTGATTGATTATGGTGGTAATTGGTACGACCATTTGACTTTAATTGAATTTACCTATAATAATAGTTACCACTCTAGCATTGGCACAGACCCTTTTGAGGCATTATATGGTAGGGGATGTCATTCTCCTATTGGAAGATATGAGGTTGGTGAGGGTAAGTTGCTTGGCCTCGATTTGGTTTACCAAGCCTTAGAAAAGGTGAATGTAATTCATGATAGATTGAAAACCGTTCAAAGTCATCAAAAGTCGTATGCAGATTTGAGGCGTAGGGACTTGGAGTTTAATGTTGGTGATTGGGTATTCTTAAAGGTATCTCCCATGAAGGGAGTGATACAATTTGGTAAGAAGGGGAAGCTTAGTCCCCGGTATGTTGGTCCCTATTTGATTGTGAAGAGGGTTGGCAATATTGCCTATGAGTTGGAGTTGCCTCCTAGTTTAAACTCTATCCACCCGGTTTTCGATGCTCTATGTTGCAAAAATAAGTGGGTGATCCTTCATTGGTTGTCCCCTTGGGGGATGTTGGTATTTCAGACTCTTTGTCCTATAAGGAGGTCCCGGTGAAGATCTTGGATCGGTAAGTTCGCTGGTTGAGAACAAAAGAGGTGGCTTTGGTGAAGTTTCTATGGAGGAACCAAAAGTTTAAGGAAGCTACTTGGGAGGCAGAGGAGGAAATGAAATCCAAGTATCCACATTTGTTTTCCGCCCCAGAAAATCGTGATTGAGGTATGTGTTAATCTTATTGATTTGATTTATGTCTTTGGTAGACAGTGGGTTCAAGTCCCTAATCTTTTAATTGAACAAATGTCTTTGATAAATAATGGGTTTGAGTCCCATAGTCTATGAAATGAATGGTTGATTGATAATGATCATGGCGTGTGTCTTATCCTTGTTGTATGTCTTGATTTCTAGCTTGGTTAAAGGTTAGTTGATGTGTAATAATTTTTTAACTCGTGTTTATGCTTTCCTTACCCGTCATTCAAGGATGAATGATCCTAGTGGTGGAGAATTGAAACACCTAGTCTTTGGACCCTTAGAAAAATTCCCTTGATTGAAGCTTTTGGACTAGGTACGACTCAGGGTACTAGTCATACCCTTGGATATGACTTATTAACCCCCCTCATATCCTAGGTAGTGTGGTGGGGGTTACACATTGTCCAAGGTACGACTTGTCCTCCCCATGGTCGTATGTTAGTGTATGAGTCGCACCAAGCTAAGTCATATGATGTTTGGCACTTGGCCTAGTTGACACTATTTTGATTACGGTTTATGTGTATAGTTTAGTGGAACATTTGTACCTGTGGGTATGAGTCAAGGGTGTGTGGTTATACCCTGGTTAGTGTAGGGGTCCTTGGTGAGGTCTAGGGTATGAGTTAGGGTACCACTCGCACCCTAGGGTACAATTTAGTAAATGAGTTGTACCTACTTTGAAAGTCACATTTCAACTTTTAAGCCAAGGGATTTATGGACATTTCCCACCCTAAAACCCTTAAGTCCCCTCACTATATAATGTCTTGTGGCCTCCTAAACATTGTGGCCTCCTAAACATTTGTTTTTGAAGATCAAAACATTCCAAAAACATATCTTACACTTCTCAAAATAAAATTGGAGGCTAGGGTTCCAAGGGGTGTTCATCTAGAGGCAAAGAGGAGTCAAGTTTTCTTGGTGGATCATCTTGTTTAAGGAACGTGACTCTTTCCATTGTTATTAACTTAAAAACCATGTATTTTACACAAGGATTGAGATTTCTAAATGATGATTTTGAAATCAAATGTGAAGGGTTTGATGACTAGTAATGAGTAATGTTTGTTCTTGCTAAGACTTGTGATTAGACATAATATTGGTGATGATTTACACATGTGGGTGCTTGTTGTTATGGTTTAACAAATGGCTCTTGAGTAACCCTAATATTTATGATTTCTACTTTGATTTTATCCTTGGCAAAGGCATGTCCACAAGGTGTTTGTGAAAATATCTAGGCATATGTTGACAATGTTTTGAACTAGGGCAATGACCCAATAAGTGTGAGTGGATGGTAAATGGTATTGTAAAGGCATTGATATCCATGTAATTAGTTAATGTATGACCTTGTTAGTTTGATGGTTAAAAAGGGGCTAAAGTCCTTAAATATAAAATTGAAGTGTGTTTGAACTAATGTGTGGTATAAGATTGCTAATGAGGGATGAATGGTTCGTAAGGGTCTTGATGACCATAAAATGAATTGATTGATGAACTGAATTAAGGCATTGGCTTATTAAAGTGTTTCTTTGATAAATGGTTCCATGAAGACCTCGTGGTCATATATGTGATGAATTGGTTAAATGGGCTAGAGTTTTAACTTGTGAAAATGAATGAGTGTTGATGTATGGACAAAGGGTTAGACTCCCAATGTCGACTAATGATAGTCGCGATGGCTTTTGGTTAAAGTAACTTGGTTATTAAAGTGGCTTATAGTTAAAGTCCCTTAGTTAATAAGGTGGCTTATGGTTAGAGTCCCTTGCTTGATGAAATTTCTTGAGGTTAGAGTCCCTTGCCTAAATACGCCAGCCTGTGGTTAGAGTTCCTTATCTAGTATGGCTTGTGGTTAGAGTCCCTTGCACAACGAAACGGCTTATGATTAAAGTCCCTTGCCTAATGAAAATATATTTGGTTAAAGTCTCTAGCCTAATAAGAAATTTTTGAATCTATAAGCGTGGAAGGTTGGAGTCCTCCAATTCATGACTTATGATTGAATGCATCAAGAACGCTGGTTGAGTCTTATTTCCTTTGGCACATTATGAACATGTTATGTACCTTCATCCATGTCTATGTATATAAATGCGGTTGAATATGATTTTTTAACTTGGTTTTAAATGATGACTCTATTTTCTCATCCTTGAGTTACATGCTAGCATTCCGACCACTAACTGTCTCCGAACGCTATGTCCCCATGCGATATAGGGGCCGAAGCTTCTTCTTCTCTTCCTGCGTAGTGATTAGGTGATCGAAGCAGATCATGTGTTGACTTGAAGTGGTGGGATTCCCTGCATCAGAAGGCATACATTTCATAGTCTCTTATATTTGGTCATAGACTTATTTAGATTTGGTTGGGCTATTGTCGGGGGCTCGTCCCGACATATTTAGACATCGGATTTGTGTAGAGGCATTGTGGATGACTGTGGACTTGGGTATGTTGGTTAGTACATTGATGTAAATGAAATGTTTAGACATTGTCTAAGTTGTGATATTAGTTTTGTTTTTGCTACCTTAATATATAGTGAGAGTTCCTCCAGCAGTTATGGATTGATGTGATGGTTAGGTTGGGTTCATAGGGTGATCTCTGGCTCATGTTTGGCTTGAGATGCCCATACGACATGGCCTGGTTTCGGATCGTGTCAAAAGGGTAAACTTGAGCATGACTCCCACTTCGCTGTACACAATTAAATAAATAAATCAAAATAATAATATAAGGAACATGCGATTATAACTACAAGATTGGCCCCCATAAGCCAATAAGAATAGAAAAGTAAATCACCCAGCGTAGACCCCCATAAGACTGGAGGGTACAACTAGTAATATAACCGAACGACCATGACTTACCAAATTTAATGCTATCATTGGGAACTCATTCGGATCACGACATACTAATAACCACTCCCCTTACCGAACTGAAACCGGTGTTCATATCCTCACTATCATAACCAATAGCCAAACTTTAAATGATATATATATGTGTGTATATATATATATATATCATGAATATTGTAATTAATTGTCAGGCTCAAATCGTATATGTATCATTAATATCAACATCAATAGTCAGACTCAAACTGTATTCATATTATCAATAGCATAACTATCGAGTTTTACCATAATTAGCATCAACACCCAATATCAAGCCTTCACGACTATTAAGTATCTAGTCTCATCAAGCCTCATAATAAGCATCTCATAAACGTATAACGCGTGTATAAAGGTCTACCAAAACTAGTTTGAGTCTTGGCTTAAGGCGAGCCTAGAGAGGCCCAATTTTAATCCCCATAATTCATTATAAGGAAAATCTAACCCCAATAAGAATAAGGCATCTAAATCCACATTTAGATGTTAAGCAAGACTTAAGTAGCCCTAAGATAAAAATTCTGCTAAGTAACTAAGCAACTTACCCAACTATGCCAAATTACGATATCCGGATAGCCTAAACGGTCCAACTTTGAAAATTTATCATCAACACCAGAAACTCACCACAAATATAACATAATATCATAAACATACTATGACATAATTTTACCTTTGAAGAGGGAAAACCTAGCCTACCTGAACGCCGAACAAAGCTCAAAAAATTTGCTAAATCACCGATTTTCCCTTCCAGATGCCTCCGCAAAGTGCTATGATATCAAAATCACAATCTACTCATCAACACGAGAGCACCTATATTACAATAATATGCTTTGGGTTCAAAATCACACAAAAATCCCATGTAGGGCCTATTTACGAAAATCGCATTTTCAATACTAACTCAATGTTTCCATATGCTCAAGGAATATTTATCCTAAGAAATGGGCGAATTCTGAGCTATTGCTGCTAAAATCAAGCCTACAAACCTTTGGAATTCATAGAGAAGAAAGGGAAAATCAACCATGAAAATGGAGGAATCTTGCCTTAAATTTGAAGGAGAATCTCATAATCAATCTTTACCCAACCTCCCAAAAGCACCCACAATGCTATTCCTAAGCTATCCCACTCCTTAAGGTTTAAGACTTTTGAGAATGGATGAGAGAAATGGGCAAAAAGGGGCTGAAATAGGACATTTATACCCTTCCCAAGAACACGGGTATCACATTCACGATCTGTAGATCGCAATCGTAATACCTGGCCAAAATGTGGAAGTTGCTTACGCGACAAAGCCATCGCGTTCCCAGTACTGGCCTGGATGATAAAGCATCACCTTTTCGACTAAAAATATCACTTTTACGATACTTTCTGGTGTCTTCCAGATTGTGTACACGATCAATGACCTGCGATATTAGGTGGACCAACACCAGCTGAGACTTGGAAATTTCCAAGTCTCCACCAACCCCTCGACATTCATATGGAATCCCGTATATGCAAATGGACTATGTTACCCTATCAAATTCAATGTTTCAAACTCAATGGAATAGTCAAAATTTCCATCTGAGATCATTTTAACTAAAAGTGGGTGCCACAACCAATTTACCATTAACTTTTGACTAATAGCTCAAAATGACATCGGGTATCTGAATACCCGAACTAAGGTCCACTTAACCTAAATTCAGAATTCTGAAGTTATGGGAACTGTCAGAATTGGCACACAAGATCGTTTGACTAAAGTTTCTGCCCGGTAGACAATGCGAACTAGCGAGGACTTCAAAAGAAGGAATTGGCTCTAAAACCAAATGAACTGGCCGATTATTGAACTGCCAGTTCCAGCATGTCATAAATGACATGGTGCAGCTATAAAAAAACTCTAACCATAAAAATATAGAAAATGACTTAAAAGGTCATTACAATATCCACTACTAAAAGGACTTTCATCCTCGAAAGTAAAGGATTATGATGTACCTGAAGTCTCAAACAGGTGAGGATACTAGGTCCACATCTCACTTTCAATCTCCCAAGTAGCCTCCTCCACTGGCGGTGCCTCCCTTGAATATTAACTATAGGAATCTCCCTAGTTCACAACCGCTTGACATCATTAGCCAAAATGAACACAACCCCTCTATGAAGGTCAACCACTCATCCAACTAACCTGTATCCCATCTAAGCACACGAGATAGATCAGGAATGTACCGTCGTAACATAGAAACATGAAAGACTAGATGGAAAACATCAAAATCTGGGGGTAAGGCTAACTCATAAGCCATCTCACCCACTATGCGAAGGATTTTAAAGGGACCAATATATCTAGGCTGAGCTTGCCTTATCTCCCAAACCTAATCACACCCTTCATGGGTGATACACGAAGGAATACCCGATTACCAACTCCAAATCTCAAGGCATGAAGCCTATGTCTGCATAAGCCTTCTTCTACTCTGTGATGCTCTCAACCTATCCTGAATTACCCCAACTCTATCCAATGACTCCCAAAGCAAGTTAGTACCATATGGTCTAACCTTGAGAGTCTCAAACTATCCAATCAAAGAACGACATCGCCTACCTTACAAAGCCTCAAAAAGTTCCATCTCAATAATCAAATTATAATTGTTATTATATTCGAACTCTGCCAAGGCTAAGGTTTGCTCCTATTGACCTCCAAAATCTATAACACAGGATCAGAGCTTATCCTCAAAAATTTGAATAGTCGACTTTGACTGGCCATCAGTCTGCGGATGAAAGGTGTACTAAGGTCCACCTAAGTACCCAACTCCTCCTGGAAAGCTCTCCAAAATCTAGAAGTAAACACAAAACCCCAGTCTGAAATGACGGATATAGGCACACCATACAAATAGACTATCTTACACACATAGATATGGGTTAATCTTTTGATCCCGAAGGACATCTGAATAGGAATGAAATATGCCGACTTGGTCAATCGATCCACAATGACCCAAAAACCATCAGAACAATGGGAAGTGTGCGGCAAACCACTAACAAAATCTATGGTAATACACTCCCATTTCTACTCAGGAATAGGTAAACTCTGAATTAATCCACCATGTTGCTGATGCTCGGCCTTTAGTTGTTGACAACATAAGCAACGATCTATAAAGTATGCCACATCAATATTTTTGCCACTCCACCAATAATGCTGTCTCAAGTCTCTATACATCTTAGTTGTACCCGAGTAAATAGAATACCTAGAGCTGTGAGTCTCATGAAAAATCAACTGAATCAAGTCATCAATCTTCGAGACACAAATATGGCTATCAAATCTCAAGATACCCTTAGAATCTATAGTAGCCATCTTGGAATCACCACTCAACACTTGATGATGGAGGATACAAATTATCTTATCCTCAAATTGATGATCCCGAATCTACTCAAATAGTGAGCATCTCACCTCAACCCTAACAAAAATCCTCCTAGGGTCTAGAATATTAAGTCATACCATTAAGTTTGCCAAATATTTAATGTCCCATATCAATGGCCTTTGAGAAACTAATATATAAGCTAAGCTACCCATACTCACTGCCTTTCAACTCAAGGCATGTGCTACCACATTCGCCTTACCTAGATGATATAAAATGGAGATATCATAGTCCTTAAGCAACTCCATCTATCTATGTTACCTAGCATTAAGCTCTCTCTGGGTCATAAGATGTTGAAGACTGTGATGATCCATGAAAATCTCAAAATGCACACCACAAAGATAATGTATCCAAATCTTAAGCGCGAAAACTACTGCAATCAACTCCAAATCACGAGTGGGGTCAGTTGTGCTCATGTACCTTTAGATGCCTCAAAGCAAAACCAATGAAACGACCCTGTTGTATCAATGCACAACCCAAACCAACACCAAAAAATAAAGGATCTAATTTAGCCAGTAAAACTAGCCATTAAAAAATTTTCTCTCTCTAAAAAATTCTATCCCTTCTCTCTAAGATTTCCTTTACTATTTTTCCACTAAAATAGCCCAATAGCTACCGGTGAAGGTTTTTTTTCCACTGAAGGATACGTAAGAGGGGTGTTTTGATGTTGCAAACATAACTAAACAAGAGTCAGTGCCTAAATCGACCTACAACATTACGAAATAGAATACTAAAAGAGTAATCTCTAAGGCGATTTCAGATAAATAGTGGCATAGTGTTCAAGAATTCATATCCCATGTGAATGTGGGTGTTATTAAGATGATTCCAAGAAGTGGTGAAGTAATTATGTCCACCGACCAAAATCATAATTTCAAAGTAGGTGAGGTAGGAAAAATTACGACTGACCTAAAGTACTCTCAAATGCAAATTTGGCATAGTGAGGAGCAAATGGGTCATGATTCAATGAAAGGGATAGAAATAGTAAATCAAAGCACCCATACCAATAAAACATAGAGAATTTGGGTGGAGAGTTTAGCTCCGGCAAAGCTGTCGATTCTGACGATAGTGGGACAGTAGGAAAAATAGGTCAAACTCAATGCCAAACTATTTAGGAGGACAATGCAAACATGTCAATGCCAAAATCCCCAATTATTGAGTACCTTATCAAATCTAATTTGGAAATTAGGGTTTAAAGCCCTAAATTGCAGAATACAACTGAACGTATGATTTCGATAAGGAAATTAGGAAATTCTACATTTCATGAGGATCAGCACAACCAGGAGATGGTAGAAATGGAAAAAGCCTCTTCCAATTTGGTTTCAATTTTTTTAATTTCAATGCTAAAGGGTCTACATAAACCGATTTGGTAAGGAATAATGCTCTGGTCAGTGTTAATCAAAATGAGCAATGTAAAGACACTAAGGATGATTTAAGGGGTGATAATTTTACAAAAGCCCCATCTAAATATCATAAGAACATGTCTAATTTAAAAATTAGGGCTCCAAATGATCATATCTTTGTATAGGGCTCAAATAATAAAACTAATGGGGTCAATGATGCTGCTGAAGTTAATTCAAAGTATTTTTTGAATGAGAACACTGGTGATTCCCTCAATATTAATTCCACTAATAGTCAGAAGATTAAGGAATTGCATAATATTGAGAAGCATAAATGCACAGTGGTTGGTAAGGAGGGTGATGGTGTTGAATATGAGAAAGCCAAAAATATTCCTTATAAAAACCAACAAAAGAACCCCAAACATCCTATTAAAAGTGTCCAAAATTCTTAGGTTCCTAATAATACCTCGTTAGAAGTTTCTAATAATTTCAAAGCCTTTAAACCCAATAGTCCTAAGCAAAGAACTAAGGAACCTAAGGAAGATGCTGAAAACTCTAATCTTACTCATAAAAATCCAAATCAAATTAATCACAAACCTAGCACCAATCTTGCTCCACCTACTCTTATTATTTCCCATGCTTTAGTTAGCAAATTGAGAGCATAATAGGCTATGAAAACAACCCAAATTTCTATCAGCCCTCCCAAAATAACCACAAAGAAAATATATCCTGCAGTTGTTTTTAATCCTGTGGATTATAAAGTGAAGGTTGCTGTGAGATTAAGTATACTTTAATTGGGAAATTTACTAATTCTATGCCTAAGATAGAGGTGATCAGGAAATATTTTTTATTGCAAACTGATCTTAGAGGAAGGGTGAAATGGACTAATTTTAACTCTAGACATCTTTACATTGACTTGGAGAATAAATTTAATCATACTACAGTGTGGTCTAAAGGTAGAATGTTTATAGAGGGTTAGCTTATGAGACTTCAATAGTGGACTCCAACTTTTAAACCTGAGGAGAAAACTCCTTTGGTTCCTATATGGGATGTACTACCTAAGCTCCCATGGCATTGTTACTGCATTAAACTTCTTGAACCTCTTCTATCTCCTATTGTCAAGGTGTTATTCTCGGATTATCTACTTATAAGAAACTAGAGAAAGTGTTGCTTAGGTCAAGATTTAGATTGATTTGACATAAAAGAGAATTCAACATCTATGGATAGGGTATGATGAGGATGAAAATGGGGAAAAAAGATAGCAATCAGTGCAATATGAAGGAGTTCCTAATTATTGTAAACACTAAGGGAATACTAGTATGACTTGTACTGTGAAAATAAGAGATGAGAAAAATAAAAAAAGGAAAGAAGAGGCTAAGAAACAAGGAAAAACTCAAATGCAAGATATGAGTAAGAACAAAAATAAAGAATATGAGCATGATCAACAAGCTCCCAACAAGAAACAAGGTCAACATCTTAACTGGGATGCAACAAACACTCAAGAGCACGACCAATGGCAAACTAAAAAAAGGACCAAGAAATATAACCAACAATAGCAATAGATGCAACAGTAACAATAACAGCAGGTACAACAAAAACAATAGCAACAGGTTTAACACCACCACCAATAGGTTTAACAACAATAATAACAGCTAAAAAAACCTAATAAAGGTAACCAACAATAATGCAATCAAGGGAAAATGCAACAAGTGTATAAGCCTATATCCCCTATGGCTCCACAAGGTGTAGACCAACAATTCAGCCACAACCACTGACAGGTAAATATTCTAATTTACATAGCTAACAACCCAAAAATTGTAATATTGATTCTGGAGTCCAAAATCAACAACCCCAACCTCATAAATTTATTAATCATGTTGACTCTAAATCCTAAAGTCCTACAAATAAAGAAAACAATTTGATAAACAAGAAGGCAATGATATAAGCTGGGAAAATACTAAAAAAATTGCTGAGAAAAATACTAAAAAAAATATTGGTCAAAATGATAAAAGGGCTAAAAATTTCCTATATAAAAGGACCCAAGATATTACAAATCAACAGGTGAAAAATTCCATCATTGCAGAAGAAAATATCCCAAAAAATGGTATCTTAGGTATTGACTCAATGCTCATCATCCCACCTCAATAATTTTAATATGTTGACTGGCGATGTAGCTATTATAGTTGTTAGAGGTGAGGTTGGAGGGAAGGAGAAAACTACTAACTTACAGGATGAGGTATCCAGGGGAGGGGATTGCTTGAACCTAGGTTTGACCTTTATGCTTCTGCTGCCACTCATATGACTGGTCATGTTCTTTAGAAAAATAAAGAAACTGGTTATGATTATAATCTGATAGATGAGTATGGTTTTAGGTTGATCAAAAATCAAAGAAAGGACACAACTAAGATCATTGGTTCAGATAGTGAGAAAGCTCAGACTCATAATAAAGGTCCAGCAACTGATGGTGGATGTTTTGGGAAACATCTTAATAATAAAGAAACTATCAAGAGAAGAAAAAACAAAGGGATGCTATTAGAAAAAACAGGAAAATGAATTGCTACAAAAATAGGCTAATGTGCAAGAAAAGGGAAGTTCAGATTTTGAAAAGATGGAAAGTTCACTTGTGCAAAGTGTTCAGTCAGTAGCTAATTCCAAGAAGAAATGTACTCTTAACAATGGTCCTAGTTCTACTCCTAATGTTTGCAAGATGAGTATAGAATTATCCACTTAGAAGATGAGATTGACAAAGATACTCTACCTATAGATGATGAGGATGTATAAGAAGATATAAGTGCACATCTAATCAAAGCTTTTGGGCCTACTGCTGACACTGGGACTCAAGAAGAAATTTAGCAAGTCTCATATCAACAAGGTTTATCTCCAAGAGGTCAACAACTGAAGACCAAATTTCCTAGATATACAAGTACTAATAGTTCTGCTAATAGTGAGAGAAGGCTCACTAGGTCTCAAAATAAAGGTTTAATATGATCAACAATCTCATATGGAATGACAAGGGTATTAATAACCAAGGGTTATTGGAAAGACTCCAAAATATCATAAAATTAGACCACCTCTATATTATTACCATTCTTGAACCATTCTCTGATAATTCACAGCTCCAAAAGTTTAGATTTTTGTTGAAAATGGACAAGGCGACCTGTAATGATAATGGTAAGATTTGTATGTTTTGGAACTAAGATATTACTTGTGATATCCTTGAAATTGATGAGCAAAAAATCACTTGTGTCCTTAACAATGTGGAATTGATCCATCCTTTTATGATGACATTTGTTTATGCAAAGTGTTAGGACAACTTGAGAAGACCTTTATGGGATAGAATGTTACACTTTTCAACTCATGATATGACTTGGTGTGCTGTGAGGGATTTTAACATGATCACTTCTATTAATGAAAAATTGGAAGGTCTTCCCTATAATATGAGAAAGAGCTATGATTTTATAAGAGTCATAGAAGCTTGTGGTCTCATAGATTTTGGCTTTAGTGGTTAGAAGTTCACTTGGTCTAATTTGAAAGGTATCAACTTTTGAATCCAGAAAAGGCTAGATAGATCCATGATTAATAATGTCTAGCTACAGAAAATGCCCTTTACTTCCAACAATCATTTGTCTTCTTTTGGAGATGCAAGATCGACAGAAGAATCGCAACAAGTACATTAAGTTCTTGAACTATTGGGTTGATAATAATTCCTTTTTGGAAACTATTGAGAACTGTTGGAACAGTCCTTGTGAGAGTGATCTATGCGGTCATTTTATCAGAAAATGAAAAGACTCACTAATACCTTTAGTACCTAGTCCAAGAGGGAACTTGGTGACATCTAAGATAAGGTTAGAGAGTTTGAAGAAAGGGTAAATAATATTAAAAAATATCTAATCTCTAATAGAAATAAGATGAATAGAATCAATCTTCATTACTTGAATGCTGAATGCATCAAGTTTTTAAAGTTGGAGGAGTCTATACTCAAGAAAAAGGCTCAACTTCAGTGGTTCAAGAAAGAAGATGCTAACACGAGGTATTTTAATGCTTTAATCAAAGGTAGAAAAAAAATTATTTATCCAGAAGGTTGAAAATGAAGAGGGTGAATGGGTTCAAGGTGATAAGGAAATTGCTGCTGCTGCTTGTGATTAGTTCGAAGAGATTTTCACTAGAAAGGAGGAATTAATGCTAGAAGAGTATCTCAATTGTATCCCAAGAATTGTCATTGCTGACCAGGATAATATTCTTAAAGAAGATCCCACTTTGGATGAATTGATACAAGTTTTTTCAACGAATCCTCATTTTGCAGCTGGACCTGATGGCATGAATGGCAAGTTTTTTGAAACTTGTTGGCATATTATTAAACATGATTTATTACAGGTGATTTAGTGCTTCTTTTGTGGTCATATAATGCCTAAATATTTTTTTCATCCTTGTTTGGTCCTACTTCCTAAAGTAGACCATCCTAATAAATTGTCGAAAATAGACCCATAAGCCTAAGTAATTTCACTAATAAGATTATTTCTAACTTATTAGTCTCAGACTTGGTTCTATCATGCCTACCCTAATATCTCCAAACCAATCGGGATTTGTTAAAGGTAGAAACATCTCTGAGAATATCATGCTTGCTCAGGAGATTATTCACAGTATCAAGAATCCTAATGAAGGTAGTAATGTTGTGATTAAATTGGATATGAAAAAGGCGCATGACAGGGTCTCTTGGTCCTTTATTTGTCTGGTTCTTAGGAGGATGGGCTTTGGGGAGAAAATTATTGATATGATTTGGAGAACTATGTCTAATAACTGGTATTTTGTGATAGTTAATGGTTCGAGACATGGTTTTTTTCACTCCACTAGAGGTTTAAAGCAAGGTGACCCTCTTTCTCTGGCTTTATTTATTTTAGGTACCGGGGTGCTTTCTAGAATGCTTAACAATTTGCATCAGAGTCCTTTGTATCAGGGCTTCACTATGGAGCAGAAAGGTCCTCAAGTTAATCATCTTACCTTTGCTGATGATGTGATAATCTTCACTTTGGGGAAAAGAACTAATTTGAGGCATATTATGCACTCTTAGTGACCATGAAAAGGTGTCAGGGCACCTTATTAATAAAGACAAGAGTCATTTTATGCTTCACTCTTATACATTTCCAAGTACCATTAATAGAATCAAACAGAAAACTGGCTTTAAATAGAAAATAAGTCCAATAACTTACTTGGGATGTCCCATCTATATTGGTAGACAAAAAATCATACATAATTATGATTTGGTGTCTAAAGTGAGTGCATAAATCAGTGGCTGGCAAACCAAGTTTCTCAGTTATGGGGGTAGAGTTACTCTCATCAAGTATGTGCTTCAGTCTCTTCCCATCCACATCCTCTCAGCTACAGTTCCTACTAAGACCACTCTTAAACAAATATTAAGTTTGTTTTCTGATTTCTTTTGGGGTTGTTCTGATAACAAGAAGAAATATCACTTGTCTTCTTAGAGAAACCTTAGTTATCTGATTAAGGAAGAGGGTATTGGTACTAGATATCTTTTAGATATGTACATTGCTTTGAAATTCAAATAGTGGTGGGTTTTTATAACCAAAGAAACACTCTGGGGTGATTTTCTCAAGGTAAGTATTGTAAAAGAGCACATCTGGTTATTAAGAAATTCCATACTAGTAATTCTGTTTCCTGGAAACATATGATGCGCAACAAACAACTAAATAAAACTCATATCCATTAAAGAATGAAATCTGGTGTAAGTTCTTTTTGGTAGGATGATTGGTTGATAATAGGCCCTCTTCATTACCATAGAGGTGATCCTATGACATCCAATAACATGAAGGTCAACCATCTTTTGATTCAAGGAGAATGGGATATCAAAAGGCTTAATCAATTGCCACCTCCAATGGTAGTAAATCAAATCATGGATACGCATTTGTAAGACCCCATAAAGTTCCCTTGTAGCCTGAGCCTTTAGAGCGTGTCAAGTGAAGTGTAATTCTGGCCCCAAAAGATTAAGGAATGAATTCCAAAGTGATTAGTCTTTAAATGATATAGAGTTTTCCTAATTTTCACGTTTTATTATGTGGGAAATTGAATTAGCTTTTCAATGATACCAATTTTGTCCAAATTTGGTATCGAAGTGAGAAGTTATGGCCATTTTACCGAGAGCTATCAGAACTACCCAGATGCGACAGACAGGTTAACAGACCATCGAGCTTGCGATGGACCGTCACTTGAGCCATCGCAACTAAGGCAGTAAACCCATCTACTGGATAAGTGCAACGGTCAGGCCGATGGACCGTTGAGCTTGCGATAGACCATCGCCCAAGCCGTCGCTACTAAGGTAGTGAGCCCCTATTTTGGTCCAAGTGCGACAGTCGAATCGATGGATTGTTGAGTCAGTGATGGACCATCGCACAAGCCGTCGTATATCCCATTCAGCATTTTAAAGCCATTTTTAAAAGGGTTTTTTGGTCTTTTTCCACCCTTTTAACACCTAGATATATCAAAACGAATCATAGAACTTCAGAATTATCCAAAGAATCAAGAACTAGGGTTTTCTCTCAAGAATAAACCTCAAGATAAAATCCAAATCTTTCTCCAAGAACCTTAAGATTCCACTATAGTTTCTACAAATTGAGTTAAGATTCAAGGTTCCCAAGTCAAAAGCTTCAAGAACCCTTACTCAAGAGTATGAAAAAGAGTCTCAAGCAAGCTTGTTCATCTACAAGTCATAATCTAAGGTATGTGGGGTTTGAATAGGGACACTCCTTTTGTCCTTGTTCCCAAAAGTTGTTTTAATTACAAAGATATATGGTTTTATATATTTTCTTATAAAATTGAAGTATGGGTTTATACCCTATGTTATTATTTCTTGAGATTATGATGGTTTCAATGATTTAGAAATTGAAGTACATAAGTACGTTGAGATTATAATGCATATTGATGAAAATTTCTAGATTTCTATATGTTTTGTGAATCTTTATAATATTGAGTATGAATTTTGATACGTCTTAACGTGAGATTGGTATATGGGTTATTAAGCCCTACTTGAAATTGTAATTTTAAGAACTTTGATGCTATAAGAACCCATGATTTGAGTATTTTGAGATTATTGAGAAAGTTTTGACCTTGATGGTCATAGTTGCTTTGAAATCCACTTTACTAAATGAGATTACAGATTTTATAGTCGGGTTCTTTATGAACCATAAGTTATTTAAAGTAGATTTCCATGAGATGAGCATAGCTAACTAAAGGGAGTAGTATTTAGCACCGAGTTAGGTAAGTTACTACGGTTTCATACTCCAGAACTATGTGCCACCATAGGATTGAGATTTATGGGCCCGAGGCCGAGATAGTGATCACTGAGTTGAGGTTATATTCCTTGGCAATAGTATTACGGCTTTCCTCAACGTGAGGTTTCTTCCTTAGGAGGACAAAATGTTAGACTCCATGTAGCTCGCATGGTGTATGTCGATTAAGAGAACCTCTATAATAGCAAATTTTTTTAGAGTAGTTTCTTAAAGTAAAATATGTTCCTTGAGATGAGATTTATACTATGTGTTCCATTATTCATAATTTACGAGATATGCATTTTGAGATTATTCGAGCTATGTTAACCAGTTATATTAGCATGCATGACTTTTGTAAAGATTGATGATATTATTATTTTAAGTATCACATACCCCCCATATACTCAGTACATCCTCAAAGTAGTGATCCATACATATGTTTGTGTGCTACATTGTCTCATAATGTAGGTTCTTGTGCTCTGTCTCAGTAGCGTCAGTGATCTCCGTGTACCTTGATCCACACCTCCATAGTTGGTGAGTCATCATGGTTCGAGGACCTATTTTTCCCTAATTTCAGTCTTCATAATAGTTGGGTTATTTATTTTCAGTTGAGTATGAGTCAGTTGGGGATCTGTCCCAAAGGTTCTTTAGTTCTTGAGTAGTATAGGCTTTGTCAGACTAGACTATCAGTGATATTTTAGAATTTTCAGCATATTTGTATTCAGACTGTATTCTTTGTTATTTCAGTTAAGATATGTTATGATAGTGCCATTGTTTTGCTTTATCCATATAAAAGTAAGTATTAGAAGTAGTAACAGGCTCAAAGGGTTAGCTTAGGTCTACTCTTGTAGCCTTAAGCACTGTGTGACATCTCAGAATGAGATTTTGGGGTGTCACAAACTTGGTATTAGAGCCTAATGTTTAATGATTCCTATGGAGTCTGACAAGCCACGTTAAGTAGAGTCTTGATCATCAGTGTGTAGTGCGCCATATCTATGAGAAAGAGTCTATAAGACGTTTTAGGAAAAAGGCATCTCTTTTATTTTGAATCTAACATGCTTACAGTTGTCTCCCCCAACTATTAATTCATACTCTCTTATTTTAAAAAATGCCTCCCTGAAGAGCTAATGCCCATAGAAATAATAACGAGCAACCTCATCCGGTTGATCCCTTGAATAAGACTATATCTAATAATGAGTTTCTGGCGGCCTTTAAGGCATTAGCCTAAGTAGTCACCGCAAATGTCCAAGCCAATAACCAGGCCATAGTGCCACATCAGCAGGAAGGTGACTTAGCTACTGCTCGAATCCATGATTTTATGTGGATGAATCCGCCAGAGTTTTATGGGTCTAAGGCTGGCGAGGACCCACAGTTATATCTTGAAGAGGTGAGGAAGATGACCTAAGTCATGAATATTTATAAGGAAGAGAGTGTAGAGCTGGCATCTTATCATCTGAAAGACATTGCTTATGACTGGGTTGTTGCATGGAGAAAGAATAGAGGAAAGATACTGCTCCTATGACTTGACAGGTGTTCCAGGATATATTCTTGGATAAGTTCTTCCTACTTGAGATACTGGAAATGAAGATAGAGGAGTTCATGAACTTGAGCAAGGCTCTATGACTGTTAAGGAGTACTCCTCAAGTTTAACTAGTTAGCCAAGTATGCTCCTGACTTGGTAGATGACACCCGATCTAGTATGAGTAAGTTCATGACCGGTGTGTCTGGTTTGGTGCTAAAAAAGTGAAGGAATGCTATGATCAATAAAGATATATATCTGTCCAGGCTGATGATGCATGCTCAATAGATTGAGACATATAAGATAAGAGAGAGAGATAGAGTAAGGGGAAATAAGAGGGCTAGATTGGAGCAGTTTGAGCATGGCTAGACTAGATCCCATGGAGGGAATCTACCCCAATTTTAGGATTGTTCATTTGTGTCAGCGCCTTCATCAGCTAGTGCTCCCACACTCAGAAATAGAACAGAGCAGGGGAATAGGCGTTCTATGTCCAGGTCCCAGAACAGTGTAAGTAACAGACCTCATTATCCTCCATGTACTAGGTGTAGTGGACCATCCTAGTGAGTGCTTAGCCGATCAAAGAGGTTGGTTTAGTTATGGAAAGATAGGCCATAGACTTAGAGAGTGCCTACATACTAGGTAGGGGAGAAGAGGTGTTTGACCTCAAACTCAGACTACCAATGCACTAGCTTTTTTAGCCCCTCCAGCCCCTCCTTAGGGTGCTTCATACAGTACGACTGGCGGTCAGCACCAGAATAGATTCTATGCCTTACCATCCCATCACAAATAGGAGGATTCTCCCAATACTGTTACTGGTATGCTCTGTGTCTTTCACTTTGATCTTTATGCACTGTTGGACCCTAGGTCAAGTTTCTCTTTTGTGACCCCATTAGTTGCTGTGAATTATGAAATGAGTCCCATAAAGATTCTCGAGCCTTTCCTAGTTTTTACTCAAGTAGGTGAGTCAGTTATAGCTAAGCAAGTGTATAAGAAGTATCCCATCACTATTCTTTATAGAGTCGTATTTGCTGATTCGATAGAGTTGTAGATGGTGGATTTTGATATAATTATAGGTATGGATTGGCTTCACTCTTGTTATGCATCTATAGACTGTCGTACCCGTGTGATTAAGTTTTAGTTTCCTGATGAGCCAGTCTTCGAGTGGTCTGGAAGTTTAGTATCTCCCAAGAGTTACTTTATATCCTATCTCAAAGATAGAAAATTGATATCTAAAGGTTGCATCTACCATCTAGTTAGAGTTAAGCACACTAAGTCTTAGATTTCAACCATTTAGTCAGTCAGTATAGTTAATGAGTTTCCTGATGTCTTTCTGGAAGATCTCCTAGGGGTACCTCCTGATAGAGAGATATAATTCGGGAATAAACTTTTTCCCAATACACAACCTATTTCTATTCCTCTATACTGTATGGTACTTGCAGAGCATAAGGAGTTAAAAGATAAACTCAAAGATCTTCTAGACAAAGGTTTCATAAGGCTCAGTGATTCTCCTTGGGGCGCATCCGTCCTGTTTGTGCAGAAGAAAGATGGTTCTTTACGTATATGCATTGACTATCATCAACTTAATAATATCACAATCAAGAATAAGTACCCTCTTCCTAGAATTGATGAACTATTTGATCAATTGCAATGTGCAAGTTATTTATCCAAGATAGACCTTTGATCCAGCTATCATCAGCTTAAAGTGAGGAAATGTAATATTCCAAAGACAACCTTTCGAACCCGCTATGGTCACTTTGAATTTCTAGTTATGTCTTTCGGGCTAACCAATGCTCCATCAGCTTTCATGGACCTCATGAATCAAGTGTTCAGATAGTATCTTGACAAGTTTGTCATAGTGTGCATAGGTGATATCCTTGTGTACTCTCGTACTAAGAATGACTATGTGGATCATCTTAGAATTATCTTGTAAACTCTTAGAGATCATCAGTTGTTCACTAAATTTAGTAAGTGTGAATTTTAGCTAAGGTTAATATCCTTTCTCGGTCATATTATTTCAACCGAAGGCATTAGATTTGATCCCCAAAAGATAGAACCTATGAGAAAATGGCCTAGACCTATCTCTCCATCTAATATTAGAAGTTTCTTTGGTCTAGCTGGATATTACCACTGTTTTGTTAAAAGTTTCTCTTCTATTGCATCCCCCATAAACCGGTTGACCCAAGAAAAAGTTAAGTTTCTTTGGTCAGATTCCTGTGAGAAAAGTTTTCAGGAGTTGAAGACTCGGCTCACCTCACCCTTGTGTTGACTTTGCCTAATGGTACGGATGGGTTTGTGGTGTATTGTGATGCCTCGAGAGTTGGTTTTGGTTGTGTGTTGATGCAGAGAGTTAAGGTTATAGCCTATTCCTCTAGACAGTTGAAGCCGCATGAAAAGAATTACCCAACCCATGATCTTGAATTAGCTGCTGTGGGTTTTGCTTTTAAAATATGGAGACACTATCTGTATGGTGTTTATATTGATGTGTTTACGGACCACGAAAGCTTGCAGTATGTGTTTTCTCAGAGGGAGTTGAATCTTTGTCAGAGGTGATAGTTAGAGTTGCTAAAATATTATGATATGAGTGTGTTGTATCATTCGGGCAAGGCCAACGAAGTGGCAGACGCCCTTAGTAGATTATCTATGGGTAGTGTTGCTCATGTGGAGAAAGATAATAAAAATTTAGCTCAGGAAGTGCATCATTTGGATAGACTGGGTGTTAGGTTGCTTGATTTAGCTGAGGGGAATGTTTGGGTTCAGAGTGGTTCTGAATCCTCTTTAGTTTTGGAAGTAAAGGATAAGCAAGACATCGATGCTAGTTTGGTCGAACTGAAGGAGTCAATAAAGGACCAAAAGGTAGAGGTTTTCTCCCAAGGGTGAGATGGTGTGTTGAGATATTAGAATAGATTGTGTGTATCATGTGTTCGTGATTTGAGGCAGAGAATAATGGCTGAGGTGCATGATGCGTGGTATACCATTCATCCCTGTGCTACCAAGATGTACCACGACTTGCGCGAAATCTATTGGTGGAGTGGCATAAAGAAGGATATAACAGGATTTGTAGCAAAGTATGCAACATGCCAATAGGTTAAGGTAGAGCACCAAAGACATGGCGGTAAGCTTCAAGAGGTTAGTATATCCACTTGGAAGTGGGAAGAGGTGAATATGAATTTTATGACTGGTTTACCTCTTTCGCGTCATCATCATGATTCTATTTGGGTTGTTGTAGACAGGTTTACTAAGTCCGCACATTTCCTACCAGTGCATACATCTTATACAGTTAAGGATTATGCTAGATTATATATCCGGGAGTTAGGTTACATGGAGTTCCCTTGTCCATTATCTCGGATAGGGGTACTTAGTTTACTTCGCATTTTTGGAAAGCTTAAGGGTCTTGATACCCAAGTTTATTTGAGTTCCGTTTTTCATCCACAAACAGATGGTCAGGCTGAGAGAATCATTCAGACTTTAGAGGATATGTTGAGGGCATGTGTACTTGATTTCAAAGGTAGTTGGGATGAGTATTTGCCACTGATTGAGTTTGCATATAATAATAGTTATCATTCTATCATCTAGATGGCACCATTTGAGACTTTGTATGATGGAAGATGTAGATCACCCATAGGTTGGTTCGAAGTAGGTGAAGATGATGTGATTGGATCTGATGCAGTGTTTGAGGCTATGGAGAAAGTTAAGTTGTTTATAGAAAGGTTGAAGATATCCCAAAGTCGTCAGAAGTCATATGCAGATATAAGAAGAAGAGATCTTGAGTTTGAGGTCGGTGATTTGGTGTACTTGAAGATTTCACCCATGAAAGGGGTGAAAAGGTTTGGGAAAAAAGGAAAGCATAGTCCCCGTTATGTTGGCCCTTATAGATTTTTAAGCCATGTTGGGAAAGTAGCCTATGAGGTGGAGTTACCTACAAAGTTATCAACTGTTCATCCTATCTTCCATGTCTCCATGCTTAAGAAACACATTGGTAATTTTGCTGTAGTAGATCCTTCAGAGAGCTCAGATATCCAAACTAGTCTTTCGTTTGATGAGATTCCGGTTGAGATTCTAGATTTCCAAATCCGTCGACTGAGGAACAAAGAGGTTCCCTTGGTCAAAGTTTTATGGCAGAACTAGTCAGTTGAGGGCGTTACTTGGGAGGCAGAAGCAGACATGCGAGCCAAGTACCCAAACCTCTTCTCCATGAGTTTAGATTAAGCTGAAGGTATTCTTCTTCCTTAAATCATCCCTTCTAATCTAAAGTTCAGCTATGTATCTATTTTTGCATGAGTTCTTGCAATTTTTGAAGTATTCAAGATTTTAGAAAGATATGGAGCTACTTAGCAAATTGCTTTAGCTATGTGTACTCAGTTTTCTTTGTGTTCTTAGTCTAACAAGCGACATTCAAGGATGAATGTTTCTAAGGGGGAGATATTGTAAGACCCTGCAAAGTTCCCTCATAGCCTGAGCCTTTAGAGTGTGTCAAGTGACGTGTAATTCCAGCCTTAAAAGATTAAGGAATGACTTCCAAAGTGATTAGTGTTTAAACCATATAGATTTTTCCTAATTTTGACTATTTATCGTGTGGGAAATTGAATTAGCTTTCCAACGATGACAATTTCTTCCAAATCCGATATCGGAGTGAAGTTATGGCCATTTTACTGAGAGCTGTCACAACCACCCAGGTGTGACGGACAGGTTGACAGACCGTTGAGCTTGCGATAGACCGTCTCTTTTGTCGTCTCAACCAAGGCATTAAACCCGTTCACTGGCCAAGCATAGAACTTTAGAATCATCCAAAGCATCAAGAACTAGGGTTTTCTCTCAAAATTAAACCTCAAGAGCAAATCCAAATCTTTCTCCAAGAACCTTAAGATTCCAACATAGTTTCTACAAATTGAGTTAAGATTCAAGGTTCCCAAGTCAAAAGCTTCAATAACCTTCACTCAAGAGTACGAAAAAGAGTCTCAAGCAAGCTTGTTCATCTACAAGTCATAATCTAAGTATTGTGGGGTTTGAACAAGGACACTTCTTTCTTCCTTGTGCCCAAAAGTTGTTTAAATTACAAAGATATATGGTTTTACATATTTTCTTATGAAATTGAAGTATGGGTTTATACCCTATGTTATTATTTCTTGAGATTATGATGGTTTCAATGATTTAGAAATTGAAGTACATAAGTACGTTGAGATTATAATGCATATTGCTGAAAATTTCCTGATTTCTATATGATTTGTGAATCTTTATGATATTGAGTATGAATTTTGATATGCCTTAACGTGAGATTGGTATATTGGTCACTAAGCCCTACTTGAAATTATAATTTTAAGAACTTTGATGCTATAAGCACCCATGATTTGAGTATTTTGAGATTATTGAGAAAGTTTTAACCTTGATGGTCATAGTAGCTTTGAAATCCACTTTACTAAATGAGATTACAGATTTTATAGTCAGGTTCTTTATGAACCATGAGTTATTTAAAGTGGATTTCCATGGGATGAGAATAGCTAGCTAAAGGGAGTAGTATTTAGTACCGAGTTGGGTAAGTTACTACGGTTTCATACCCTAGAACTATGAGCCACCATAGGATTGAGATTTATGGGCCCGAGGCCGAGAGAGTGATCACTGAGTTGAGGTTATACTCCCTGGCAAAAGTATGACCCCTCTCCCCAATGTGATATTTCTTCCTTAGGAGGACAAAACATTGGACTCCATATAGCTCGCATGGTGTATGTCGATTAAGAGAACCTCCCTAATTGCAAGATTTTTTTTCAGAGTACTTTCTTAAAGTAAAGTATGTACCTTGAGATGAGATTTATACTATGTGTTCCATTATTCATAATTTACGAGATATGCATTTTGAGATTATTCAAGCTATGTGAGTCAGTTATATTAGCATGTATGATTTTTGTAAAGATTGATGATATTATTATTTTAAGTATCGCATACCCCCCCATATACTCAGTACATCCTAAAGTACTGATCCACATGTACGTCTATGTTCTACATTGTCTCATAATATAGGTTCAGGTGGTCAATCTCAGCAGCGTCAGTGATCTCCGAGTACCTTGATCTACACCTCCATAGTTGGTGAGTCCTCATGGTTTGAGGACCTGTTTTTCCCTAATTTCAGTCTTCATGGTAGTTGGGTTATTCTTTTTAGTTGAGTATGAGTCAGTTGGGGATCTGTCCCAATGGCTCTCTAGTTCTTGAGTAGTAGAGGATTTGTCAGACTAGACTATCAGTGGTATTTTAGACTTTTAGCATGTTGCTATTCAGACAGTATTCTTTGTTATTTCAGTTGAGATATGTTATGATAGTGCCATTATTTTGCTTTATCCATCTAAAAGTAAGTGTTAGAAGTAGTAACATGATCAAAGAGTTAGCTTAGGGCTACTTATAACCTTAAGCACCATGTGACATCTCAGAATGAGATTTTGGGGCGTCACAGTAGTTCTATTTCAAGATGTTGCAGACTAACCTATGTGGAAGTTTACCACTAGTGGTAATTTCTCATGCTCGTCGGCTTGGAATTTTATCAGACCTCAAAGAAATAAGACGATGACCAATATATATACATGGCATAAATACATTTCTTTTAAGTGCTCTTTTCTTCTGTGGAGGGCATTACGGGGAAATCTTCCTACTGATGATATGTTAACGACTTTTGGAATTGAAACAACTAATTTTTTGTTGTTGTCATAATCCAGGACCATATACTATTAAGCACATTATGGTTAGTGGTCATTTTGAAAGAAATATTTTGTCCTTTTTCTCTTGTTCCCTAGGAGTTAATCGTTCTACAACTCCTCTTCGAAATCTGATTATGAGATGGTGGATTGTTTCACATATAAATGAAGCTCAAAAATTAGTTATTTATACTATACCCATGTTTGTTTGTTAGAATTTATGGAAGAACAGGTGTGTGGTTAAATATGGTGGTAAATAATCAGACATAGCAAGGGTTAAATTTAGATTTTATAAGATATTTCCATGGTCCTGATCATCAATTTTCCTTATATTTCATGGTCTCCAAAGTGGAAATACATGGTTGTATTCTTGGAAGAATGTTACCAGGTAACTGGAATTCAAGAGGTTAGTTGGATCAAGCCTACTACCACAATGGTGAAGTTGAATACAGATAGTAGTGCGCTTGATAACCCAAGCAGAATAGGTGTAGGGGGTATCTTGAGAGACCATTGGAGATATTATTTTTGCCTTTGATAGTCCTCTTGGTTATGGTACTAACAACCAAGTTGAAATTAAAGCACCTAGGCTAGGTTTGAATTGGTGTTTACAACATGGTTACAATAAAGTTAGTCTTGAAGTTGAATCAGATCTCATCGTTAGATGTATCAAACAACATGCTACAACACCTTGGAAGCTTCAAATTCATCTTGATAATATCAAAGGTACCATAGAACAGCTTGAGCATGTTACTTGTAGACACACTTTTAGAGAGGCAAATTTCATGGCTGACTCTTTGTCTAAAATCAGTCACAACTATGATACTCCTCAAAATTATTTTAATATACAATAACTTCATAAAGAAACAAAAGGGCATTTTATTTTTGAAAAAATTGGCATGAGCAAATTTTGAAGAAGAAAATTAAAGAAGATCATAGAACCACCTTGAGAAGTTATGTCAAGTGTATTAGTTGAGGTGGTAACTCAAGTCTGGTGCACATACATAGACTTTCCCTATGTTCGTATCTTGTTTCTACAACTAGGCTATATAATCATAGGTTTATCCTTTTTTGATGAAGCTCTTTTTGTTTCTTTCTGATTTTTCCTTTTCTTGTAAGGGAAGAGTCTCCCTTATTTATCCATTCCTAGATTACAATGTACTGAGAGGAGTCCTCTCTTATAGGTGTATAAATCTAGGTTTTCATCCAATAAGTCGACCGGCCTTAGTAGGCTAGTTAACTTTGAACCACCATAGGATTGGAGGTAAGGTCCATGTCTCCCTCGTATTTCTTTTGCTTTATTCATTTATGATAAGGCTTGGGGGTGTGTGGCTCAACCCCTGACCACAGCAGGAGGTGAAATCCCCGGGTAAGGTCTATTTTAATTAAAAAAAACCAACACCAGAAGCATTACAATACATGGTGAATCCCTCACCCCCAATAGGAAAAGCCAAAATAGGAGCCGAAGTGAGAAACTCCTTGAGCTTACCAAAGCTCGACCTGCACTCCTCGGACGATCAGAAAGGAACATTCTTGTGAGTCAATCTAATCACAGGTACTGAAATAGTAGGAAAACCCTCATTGAATCATCAATAATAGCTGACCAAGCAACTAAAGATACAAACCTTGATTAGAGATGTCGGTCTATTCCAATCACGAATGGCCTCAATCTTTTTTGAGTCTACCATAATCCTATCCATAGACACCACATGCCCAAGGA
This sequence comes from Capsicum annuum, assembly GCF_002878395.1. Classification (NCBI taxonomy): domain Eukaryota; kingdom Viridiplantae; phylum Streptophyta; class Magnoliopsida; order Solanales; family Solanaceae; genus Capsicum; species Capsicum annuum. The sequence continues at coordinate 72,381,883 of NC_061114.1, forward strand.
ATGTCATTGACTCAAGCCAAAACTCACACTTAGAGAAATTAGGAAAATAGCATATGGTTTCTCAAAGTCTTTAGCACTACCCTTAGATGCTACATGTGCTTCTCCCTACTCTTTGAATACACGACATCATCGGTGAACACAATCATGAAAGAGTCTAAATAAGGCCTGAACACTTGGTTTATAGAATCCATGAATGTGGCTGGGGCATTAGTCAACCCAAAGGATATCATCAAGAACTCATAATGACCGTAACATATCCTAAAGGCTGTATTTGGGATGTCCTTGGCTCGAATCCTCAATTGATGATAACCAGACCTTAACTCAATCTTAGAAAACACTGTTGTGCCCTGAAAATGGTCAAACAAGTCACTAATACGAGGCATATGATAATGGTTCTCCATTGTCACCTTATTAAGTTGCATATAATCAATACATATACGCATAGAGCCATCTTTCTTCTTCACAAACAACATGGGAGCTCCCTAAGGGGACACATTCGGTCTAAAGAAACCTTTACTAAGAAGATCCTAAAGATGAGAACTCAGCTCCTTAAGCTCGACAGGAGCTATATGGTAAGGTTCCATATAAATAGGTCAGTGCCAGGATCAAGATCAATAAAAAACTCAATCTCATGGACAAGAGGTATGCCAGGAAGAACAGTAGGGAAACATCAGGAAACTCATGGACTATAGAAACAGAGTCAAGTGACAGACTCTCCATACTAACATCATGAATATAAGCGAGATAAGACTCACAACCCCTCGAGATAACTTTCTGAGCATGAACATAAGAAATAATCTCCATCGGCTCGCGACTAACTACTCCTTTCCACATAATCGGGGGAATGTCAGGCATGGCTAAGGTAACAGTCTTGGCAAAAAAATCGATGACCGTATGATAGTGGGATAACCAGTCTATGCCTAGAATCACATCAAAATCTACCATTCCTAATATAATTAGATAAGCATGAGTATCAATATCATAGTCATAATACAAGATTTGAAAACCTTATCCACTATGAAGGAATTGCCTGTGAAAGTAGAGACACATAAAGGCATAGATAACACATCCTAAGATAACTCTAACCAGGGGCATACACTACAAGAAAAAGAGTCAATAGGGAAGGGAAATCTGATACCTAAAAGTCACTTTATGGTCTCCAAAACCTAATAGGGATCGGAAAAATCTGGTCGTTACTCGTCCCTACAGCCTCTGCCGCTAAAGGTTATCTGGTACGAGCTAAGGCACTTGGTTCCTAAAGTTTATTTTGTCACCAACATTAATCTAGTACCTACAACACATTTGGAGACCATACTTTTCTTCCCTAGTTGTTGATGTTATATTTTGATCGCTAGTCTTTAATGGTTTAGCGACTAGCAGTAACTCGTCCCCAAGATTCGTATGATTTGGTCCCTATATATTTGTCTCAAAATATTTTCTAAATTAGTTAATTCTACTTGTCATTCAACTAAAAATAAAATCATGAAATGATAATATAATTAAGGAACCTACTCAATTTGATAGACATATATAAAAAATAATTACAAAAAAGATCACTATTGATCAGTCCAGGCTACAAGCCACAATGCATATTATCAATTGTGTACATATTTATCTTTGAAAAAATATACACAAGCTAATATTCCTAGATTATAATATAACATCTACTTAAGATTCATTGCAAAACAATAGCCAACAGTGCAACGACAAGCTGCATCCTTAAAAACTTCCTTCATGTAGACTCTAATGTCCAAAACCCGTAAAGAATATCAAGAGATTTCCTTTTGAAAAAAATTATAAAGATCAACCAAAAAATTGGTTAAAGGATTTATCATAACTTCAAGCAATAGTTTAATCACTACTTAATTCCCACAATCAATCTAGTGATCAAGTGTATGATGATATGGTTTATGTTTGCCAGGAATGGTCTCTTGAAGTTAATTTTTTGTCATATTAAGAAGTCTTAGTTGTTCTAAGGACTCAACACTCTCAAGCTATAATTTTTAATATAAACTCTGAGCCATCACTAATGAAATATCGACAACACATGGTTGAAATCTTAATTTTGAATTTCACGAGACCAATGCATGATCGTGAGTTTGCTAGATTCACTGACTTTCAACATACTGAATCAATTTATCAAGATAAATTATGATGGCTATGGTATAACTCAGAAACTTCTTTGTAATATCATCTAGACCACACTAAAAATCTAACTGAATTGCAGCCTTGATTTGTTTAGATAATAAAAAGGACATGTACGTTTAATTTAAGAAAATATTAGATCGAGGGGAACACAGGTTTTGGTTTTCATCTAAGTGAAAAAAATGCATAAATGGATGGCTACATATTTCTACAATGTAAATTGACTACACATATATGGAACATCTATCTTTTTATTACAGGTTTGAGTTAGTGCCAGAGAAAACTATGGGACTACAGTCAAGCTGGCAATGTAGAGGATCAATAAATCAAAAAAGGATGAAGCATAATCCTAGTAAGATGATCTAATTAGTTCAACGAACCTAATTAAAAATGATAATAATAGAGCTAAAAAGATCAAAGTTCTCAGCTTAAATATACTTTCAGTACGAGTTAGTAGTAGCAACAAACACAATTGTTACCACTATTTTATGAGCTGATGAACTATCATTGTATCAAAGTTTTCAGATAAAATTAGCTAACAGTTCTAATTGCTGCTTTAAGAGTGCAAAAACTAAAATTAATAAAACAAGTTTCTAGTTTTGAGTAAGTTGTTATTTACTTGGTATATTCATTGTTCTCCTGAAATGGTTGATGACGAAGGCTATAAATTTGAGTGTTGAGCTAATAGAATTTCTATTAATTGTTTTACCTCATTTTTTGCATTAGACAAGCGATCCTTCAAAGACTGATTTTCCTCTTTATTTGAACGAAGTTTTGACCTTGTTTATTGTAGTTATGACATTAATTCTATATTTTAGGATGTTCCACCTTTCAAATCCTTTGCCTTTACTCCACCACCAAATCCAAATACATGCCTGTGAGTCTAGGGTCCAAAATATTTTCTAAAATCTCTATAGTAGGAAGAAAAGGTCCAGACGACACCAATATGTATATTTGAGCTTAACAAAGTATATATGTATATTTAAGTCAGAATTCATAATATAAATAAATTAAGTTACATGTTTAGTTAATGAAATGGACATGTTTTTCAATTATTTCAGCGTAAACAAGTGTGTTATTCTTCTTGCGAGTACAACAACAACAACAACATACCAAGTATATTTTCACAAAGTAGGGTCTGGGAGTTTAAATATGGTGGAGCTAAATAATTATGGAGTTTTTATTTATCATTCCGATTCCCTTTGAAGTAGAAATGCTCGAATTATAAGAACTCTTATGGAAGGACTCTCTTTATTTGTAGTCACCCCTAAAGAGCACATAGATATAAGCCATTGCCCTCGCCCTTTTACTATAAGACATACTTCAACGAAATCATATTAATAAATATTTTCATATTAAAATTCACTTCTATAAATTAAAAACATAATATATTTGATAAAACATACTTGTTTACCATTTGAGTGTATTGCATAACTTCGTTAGTAAGTGGAGAAAATGAAGAGCCAGTTTTCAATCCTTGAGTAGCAAATTTGGTTGACTCTAATTGTAGAGGCATACTTTAACTATCACAAAGAGAACTCTAAAGATATGATCCCACCACTTTACAAAAAACCCCAAAAGGGAATATAGACCTAAGACCTCACTCTCTTCCCTTCCCTAAAACACCTAGTACTACAAATGCATATTTTCTAGAAGTCTTAATAGTGGATCTCACCTTATTTTCAGGGTCTAATGGTTCCATATTAAACCTACAAGAAAAAAGTGAATGAGGATATTAAAAATATAAGTATTTACAGAAAATAACATGTAATCAGAATATATATAATGAGCATGCTAATGCAGAAAGAGATACTTTACTGCATCAGTTCTTTGTCATTTTTTATGTGTAATATTTTCTAAATCTACAACATCATCATCCATTTGTCGCACAATATCATAGGTATCACAAAGTTGTGTCTTTTTCTCCACACGTCAACCTTAATTGGAAATATAACTAGCGTAAAATGCTTGAAAAGCTTGATCTGCTAATATAAATGGCTTATTTATCTTCAAATATCACCCTTAATTAACACTTAGTAAGACATATAAATCTTATTGTAACCCATTTTTCATCATCAATCTTTAACAACGTAACTTACCCAAACAAGTCTTACAGTTTCAGTTTACAAGCACAGGCAATCTCAACATCCTAATAAACAAAATTGAATTTTAAAGAAGAGCATAAACCAAACTCTTCTTAGCCTACAAATGGACATCGAACATTACAGTAATTATGAACATAAATAGCTATCATCAATAGCTAATGGTCAAGAAAATTGAGAACGAATTCATAACAACATTTACCAAGTGCTTTGTTGTCGTCTTGAAAAAATAAGGATTACATGAGAAAAAAAGCATAATTTGAAGTTTCTAGAGTAAACAAGCTGAAATATAGAATCTAACTGGTCAAAAAACATTAACTAATTTCTTAATCCATCTAAAAAATCTGAACAAAGATAAACCCACATTAAATCAAACACAAGACTTTTTAGTTCTACAAGTCTCCAAAGAACTTATCAATTCAATTCAATAGGGGAAAAATCCCATAATAAACCTTCAAATACCTGCTCATGCAATCTCAACAACTTACAAAATTAAATTTTAAAGACAAACGTAATTTAAACTCTTCTTAAGATACAAATGGACATCGAACATTACAATAATTATGAACATAAATAACGATCATCAATAGCTAATAGTCACAAAAATAGAGAACCAAGTTATAATAACATTTACCAAGTGCTTTGTTGTCATCTAGAAAAATAAGGATTACATGAGAAAAAGAAATCTTAATTTGAATTTTATTGAGTAAATGAACTAAAATATAGAATCCAACAGGCCAAAAAACTTCAACTAATTCTTCAATCCATCTGAAAAATCTGAACAGAGACAAACCACATAATATTAAACACACAACTTTTTTGTTCTAATACAAATCTCCAAAGAACTTTTTCAATGCAACACAATGGGGAAACAAAACCCACAATAAACCTTCATATACCTACTCAATATTTAACCTGCAACCCAATACTCCTAATTTCAACCTTTACACAAAAACTATTAGTATTTCAAATACTTTACATATGCTTGGTGTTGAGTGGTAAATTTACCACTCATTGACATCCAAATTTGTGAACACTACTATAGTTTAATTATGTAAATGAGACTAATTTTATATTTGAATGCACTAATTCCTATGATTTTTAGGTCTTACAAGTAAATGGAATAAATGAAGTAAAGTAAGCTGAAAAGAGAACAAAAAGAGAAAAGTTAGAGCAAAAGATGGAAAATCTAAAGTAGGGATTGACCCTCAGTTACCGTAATCGCAGTTTGAGGGTCGCAATTGTGACTAGTCAAGATCCGATCAAAGCTTAGTGATCATTATAGGATCATCACAATCGTGGGAGTCCCAGTTGCAATCAGTTGATGGCGATCGCGATGATGCAAAAGGCTTCCAAGGGCATATTGGTAAATTCACACAGCTGGTTCCAATTTTCAAAAAGGCAAAACCCTTATACACTTCAGGCATATTTTCAACTAGAATTTAATTTTTGTATTAAAAAAATCCTACTAATTTGGGAAAGACAACTGTAACAAATTTTTCAAGAGATTTTAGTTGTGAGTTGAGTTGAAGCTTTGGAATTATTCTTGTTTGTTAGCAATTGGGTATGTCTTTTCTCTTCAATCTCATGAGCAGCTAAATATAAACTTTAAATTATGTTTTAATAGGATTAAAATATGTATGGGTCCTGATTCTTAGTATTAATTCTTGGTTAATGATGTTGGGTTTCACTGATACTTTATTATTATATTGGAATTTATGGGTGAAAGCCCCAATTTCCCTAAATCCTACATCATCCTTGAAAGAGGAATGTGGGTATTTCTTTACATCCCATATCATCCTTAAAAGAAGGATGTGGGTGATAAGTATTTGTGAATAATAAATTAGATGTTAGTTCATTCCTTTACATTGTCTTAGAAATAAGGATGGATTGTGAATTTGCTAAATTTTGGGTATTGTCCTAGAAATAGAGATGCCCAATTAAGGTTTTGGGTTAATTTGCTTACCACACCCATGCGGTATTCGAAAGAATTCATGGGTGATATTTTGGTGTATTGTTGAAAGACTAACATCAAAACTCCCAACCTAGCCTACCCATATATTTATAAACTAGAATTAGAATTTTGATCTTAAGTACCCATACACTATTTGCCCCTAGGAAAGCATAATCCCAAGACTATTATCTTATTTGAATTTTAGTCTGAAATTGTTGCTCTCAAGTAGTGTTACATGTTAATTTTTTCTAAAAAACATTCCGAATCCAACTTCACCAATTTAATTCATGTCTTATTTTAAGTTTACCTTGTGGGTCAATACTTAGTAACTATTAACATACATAGGATTCAAAAACAAGTCACGCTCCTCGTAGATTCGACCCCAACTCAAGTTGGGCTATTATATTTACAACGATTGCCTTGCACTTAAATAATGGCATAAGTTGAACATTTTTAAAAATGGTGTCGTTGTCGGGGAGTGAAACTTAGTTTTTGCTTGTGTGGTGTTGATAGTAACTTTGGGTTCACCTGTAGTGTTTGTTATTTACTAAGTTTATTGTTTCTATTTCCTTTATAGGAGATTCAATAGTGTCCACGACAAAATGACTAATCATGAAAGTAATGCCGAGACCTTTTATGGTCCCCTTAATGATAAAGACCACCTCCATGATGTGGGGCATGCTAGTGCTATCCACATCCTGTCGAATGACGGGAATGGGGTATTCCATGTCACAAGTGTAATGCTACATATGCTACAAATGAAAGGTCTCTTTAGGGGTCAAGCTCATGAAGACCCAAATCTACACTTGAAATATTTTGTGGAGGTGTGTGCGCTATTCAACATTGCTCATATCATACAAGAATTCATATAGTTATGCTTCTTTTCATTCTCTCTGATAGGTGAGGTGGTATTTTGGTTGAGGTCCCTTCTCTCCTAGTATATCACATCATGGGTCAAGCTTATTGATGCTTACTTAGATCGTTATTTCTAAAAAACAAAGATATTGTAATTAGGGGATGAAATCATAAATTTTTGATAACTTAATGAAGAGCCTCTATGTGAAGTTTGGGAGAGATTTAACAAAAAACTTGTGCAATGTCCTAACCATGAAGTACTGGATAAGATGCTCCTACAAATATTCTATAGGGCATTTAACTAACTAAATAAGACCTTGGTGGATAATGTAGTCGGTGGATCACTTGTGAGGTTGTCATACGGTGTGAGGTTATTATATGGTATGACATCAACTTTGCTTGAACAAATCACAAAGAAAATAGGGGGTGTCACACCCGGGATACCTAGGTAGCCACAGGTTCCCCCACCGTCTCAATTATGAAAGAACAAAGAAAGAAAGAAGAAGAGAAAGAGAAAAATATGGAAAAAATAATGACACAATTGGACCTACTTACAAAGCATGTGATGGGGGCACCCGAAAAATCGGTCGATGTCGTGGTCTCTAAAGGGTATGATAAAGATGAGGCAAAGGACCTTGATGAAGAAATTAGATACTTGGCAAACTATTCGTGGGGTTCCCGCTCGACCTATCAAGGGTACGTTGGGAATAAGGTTAGAACAGTCGTTATCGAGAAAGGAAATGGCGTGATAGAGATAGAGATCATGAGTATGATAGATATGTTCCCCCCATGACCAAGTGAAGAGCAAGTAGTTAAATCCCATGGATTGCGAAAAGTTCAAAATCGAGGATGTGCTTTTTAGAATCTTGGTGAGAGTTGAAGGGACAGACAAGATAGTCTGAGAGTTAAAAGTAGAATTTTCTCAAATCAACCAAATGGATGTATAAAACTATGCCTCAATCAAGCAATTGGAGACCCAAATTGGCCAAATCTCAACTGCACTTAATGCTAGGCCTAAGGGTAGCCTCCCAAGTTATACGGTGGCAAATTATAAAAACGATGCTCATGTCGTAGCAATTGTCACCCAAAGTGGTAAAAAACTTGGAGCACAAAAGGTTGAGGTCAAAAAAAAGTTTCTTGATGATCAAATAAACACAAAGAAAAAATATGTGGTTGAGTCAAATGATGAGGCTCCAAAGTCTCAAGAAGGAGATGATACAGAACCAATGATAATTGAAGAGATGATTGATGAGGAGGGAAATCCTAAGGTAGTTGAGAGTGATGAACCACAATGTGACCCCTTGTATCAAATGAAAATACCTCCTCCATTCCCACAAAGACTCAATTAAAAGTAGAAAAATGTTAAATTCAAGAAGCTCCTCGCAAAGCTTAGCAATCTTTCAATCAATATCCTATTTCTAAAAGCCATTCAAAATTTTTTTGAGATATGCTAAGCTAATAAAGACATTGATGCCAAAAAAGCACCTTGTGGATAGTGAAACCATTGAAGTTACCAATGGTTGTAGCGCTATCATGACTAGTGCTATGGCAAAAAAGAAAGAAGATGCGGGGGCATTCATAATCCCTTGCATCATTGGTACACACAATTTTGAGAAAGCCTTGTGTGACCTTGGTGAAAGCATCCATCTAATGTATACAATCTATCAAAGACTTAGTTTGGGCACTCCTACTCCCATAACAATGAGCACATAATTGCGGATCGCTTTATCATGAAATCGATTGGAGTCTTATATGATGTATTGGTTCAGGTCGATCATTTTATTTTGCCGTCAGACTTTGTTATCTTTGATTGTAAAATAAACTGAGAAATACTCATTATTCTTAGGAGATCTTTTTAGAAACTAGGAGATAAGGTTTCGAGTTCAAAATGATGAAGTTACCTTGCAGGTGTGTAAAATTAAGAAACAATAAATGAAACTACAAGTGGTTTCCATAATTGATGTAGTAAACATGGAGGGTGATGATGGACCCCTCACGAATCCAACTTAAAGATTGAAGAACGCCATGCCGCGAAGTTAAATTAGGTGCTAGATGGGACGCATTCCATCATGCCCCGAAACTGGCTCATATCCTTTGATTTTTGATTTTTAGAATAGATTATATTATTTGGATTGATCCATGCAAATTAGGTATCCAAGGGGTTTCATTTGAATAATGTTGAGTACGGGAAAGTGTGGTGAATTTGAGTAATGGACTGAGTAGTTGAAAATAGAGGAGCAAAAATTTCTCTCAGTTATCATGATTGCGATGGAACGGGTCTCACGATTGTGATAATATAGGGTTCATGCTCACGATCGCTCTCCCTCCCTCGCAATCACGATAGGTTTATACATGAACAATCGTCAAACCCTACCACATTACTTCTCTAATTTTTTTAAATTACTTCAAATTGTGCCTTTGTTGATAGCATCCAATTGTGCATTGCATCCTCCCCTGCATTCCCCAATCCGTTATATGCTTTAAATTTTTTCTTTTCATGCTTGTGTGAGGGGCCTTAGAACTCATGTCTTAGGAATGGCCTAAAATTATGATTTGCATGCTAAATCCATAGTTTAAGCGTACTTTTTGGTACGTTAGGCTGTTGTTATTGATGTGCATACAATTGGGGAAGTATTAAGTACCCAAAATCTTTCAAAATTGTGATATATTGCTTATGCACACCAAGTGTTCAGTGAATTTCCCAAATGAACGTTTGATTCATTTTCACTGATTGAAGGGTAGGCTCAAGTGGATATGTTTTGTTCTCATAGTCATGTTATTTTCAAATTGTTTTAAACATAAATAGGTAGGAAATAGGACCTTTGTTGATGCTTGAATGGTTTTGGACATGCCTCAGGTATTGCAATCGTGGTGCCCAGGGTCACGATTGCAGCATCAGGATCGCGATTCCATCTCTCACGATTTGATAATTGAGAGCATGTTTTGGCTAGATTCTTAGGAACTACGATTGTGATCCAAGAAGATCACTATTGCAACAACTGACTCATGTCTGACAGACTGGCTAAATTCCCAGTCCTCTTATTTTAAGCCTACATATGCCCCATAAGTGTTTCTTTTAGCTTAATCAAGTTGAAAACCATGTTTTATTCACATTAACCTTGATGACTAATGTCCTTTGTGTATATTCCAAATACTAAATAGAATGATATGAAACAAACCATTTCATGGCCCTAAAATATTAGACTATATATTACGAAGATCTCATGAGAAAAAGTAGTTGCCTGAGAGGGGTATCGAGTTAGAAAATGTACCTGAAAAGCTCTTATCTTTCCACGAGAGAATAGTGACCACGAGATGGATGTTCTTTACCCTAGAACCATGTCGGGCAAATGAGCACTGTGTCACAACCCGAGGCTACCCCCTAGTTGTAATACGGTGCTTGGAACCACAAATAACCCAAGTTAACCCATAATCTGGCATACTGCTTGAGCAACTAATTTAAATAGTATAAAACTAAACTTGTTAAGCAGAAACATTATCATAATGAAATCTGAATAAGTATAATACTGATAAAGCTTACATCATGATAAAAGTAAAGAAAGAAAGTTGAATTATATGTAATGACTCTGACTGACTATCTATGAAGCCTCTATTATACTGATAATAGATAGATAGGACATGATTCCAACTACCACTAACCAATACACATGAACAATCAAAATAAAGTACATGAACTATAACTGACTGGAATCTTCAAAATAGGAGAACTCATCACCTACTGTCTGGAAACTACAAACTATTTGACCAAGGTATGCGGACTACTCCTGATACCTACATTATGAAATAATGTAGCCACACAGACGTATATATAGATCAGTACTTTTGGAATGTACTGAGTAAGCGAGGGTGAATGCAATAAGTAAAACTGATTTCATACATAGTCTTAAAATATGCATGCTAAGTCCAATTAGACTCACCAAGTGGATGAAATAAATTGAAAGCCGAAGTATCTTAACACATGATTAATAAACATAATATGATAAACTAGTGATCACTATACTTAGTTTCTTAAAATCTTTACTTTTGCAGAATAAGTAGAACTGAAGCTGGGAAGCAATAAATCATGAATACTGCACTTAAATATCATGTAAAGTTGAACATCCTGTAAAACAAAACCGAGGATCATATATGGATATTGATTATCAAAACAGGAACATATAAAGTTGAGAATGCAAAACCAAGTATCACATGTGCTGACATAATCCGAATAACCTGAATAATTTGTAAAATTGATTGAATAATTACTGAAACCTGATTATTTATTCAAGCAAAGCTAAACTGAGATAAATTAAATAATGAATGAAACTATGAGAGGTATCATGTAACCAACATACTCTAATCTGAACTCATTGGGGTCCAACCTCTAATCTAGCCACGGGTACTAACACTGGCTGTGTGGATCCACTAATTTGATGTCCTGGAGGACTAGGGAGTCATTCCTAAATTGGCGGGTGACCCCTAAAAAATTGGCGGGTGACATCTCATAATCCTATGTTTGCTACGTAGTTCTGGAACTTACGGACTGCTATTAAGGACCCAGTCCTAGCTGGCGGGTGAGCCCTCATTCCTAGGTTCACTCGGTGCTAAATCCTACTCCCAATGATAGACACTGGAATCATGACCTTGCGCATGCACTGATAACTGATAAGCTCAGGTCATGGTATTTTGAAAATAATAGTGCATAAAGATTCTGAAGTAATTATAAACATGTAAACAGATATTTTTTAAAATGAAGTAATATTGGTGAGTTTGTTATAAAAATAATAATCTACATGTGGGAATAAAATTATGATTTTTACTGACTTGTTACTTAAAAATTTGAAATCATGTAAACACCTAGGTATTGGGTGTTTAAAACCCATCAGCATTGAATGATCATAAAATATAATATCAAGCTTAAAACTATAGTATGGGATTATGGTTCAAAGACCCAAAACATAGACATTTCATCAAGCACGTGAGAATCATGAAGCATGATAATATGTTAAGTATGAGGAAATAACATGATTACATGGCTAAATTCATAATTTTGGGGATTTAACATGAAATTCACTTGAATATGACATAGGAAGCTGAAATTCCAAACATGAAGCACCCTAACTTTTCATGGGATCATACATGAACATGAATTGAGTTAAAATTACTAGGGATCACATGAATTTAACCCATCTTGAACATATGAAATTTCATATTAAGGAAAAAACTCCATTTTTAAATAAAAAGAAAGGTTTTAGGCTCAATGGGTGAAAGGAACCCATTGATGAACACCTACATACCTTAATTGAATGAATTTTTGTAGAAATTTTGAAATTGGAACTTGAATCCTTTAATTCTTGAAAAAGAAATCTTGAATTTTTTGTTCTTGGGAAGAAAGGCTTGAATTTTTGGGCGAGGAACCCTAATCTTGAAGATTTTGATATTCTTGAATTTGAATCTTTAGGCTTGGAAGATGATCTTGAATAAGAAACCCTAATCTTGTTCTTAAGAATTGAAATAGGGATTTTGTGTTGTTTAATTGATGGAAAGAGAGGAGACTAATGCCCCCTTGGGGATATATGTTGTGAGGTAGGTTTGAGGTGAGGAAAAGACCAAAATACCCCTAAGAAGCTGAAGAAAATTGCTGGAAGTTCTTTAGTTGATGACTTGGTTGATGGCTTGTCAACTAGTTGACAACTTGTCAACCTAGTCGTCAACTCTTCTTCATGTTCTGGTTATGGTTGATGGCTTGGTTGATGGCTTGTCAACTATTTGACAGCGTGTCAACCTAGTCATCAACTCCTTCAGTGATACTGGTTAAGGTTGATGACTTGGTTGATGGCTTGTCAACTAGTTGATAGCTTGTCAACCTAGTCATCACCTTGATGACAGATGGACATACTGAGGTAAAATAGACATAACTATCCATTTCGATGTTGGATTAAGCTGAAACTAGATGCATCGGAAATAGGACTCAAAGAACATTCATTTAATATATAGTAGGACATATGAATTGATATTATAGGATATACACTCATTTAAAGTAGACCCTTATAGAATCAGATATAAAAACTCAATCGATTCAAGTGTTCTCAACTAGACTTTGCTCTATGGGTTTCCTATGACCATGATTTACATCAAAAAAACTTTATACACAAGGTGAATGGTCATGAAACTGAATTATGGCTGGCATAATTACTTTTAGGCCTTTAAACATATGACGGATAGTTGGAAACTTATCTAGGAACTTATGGGGTGTTACACACTGGGTGAGGTAATTCTACACGAATCTCAGCATAATAGATTTCTCTAATCTACTAATAAGAATTAGGGGTAAAGAAGTTCATTTCGGGGATGATCGTATTAATGGAGTTTATGGGTTGCATAATATGGACATGAGGAAATATGAGGCCAAGGATTGTGCTCCTGGAAGCTTGTTGGTTGAGTATCTATACCCGGAAAGGGAGGTCTCGTGGGTTGCCACTAAGACTAGGATACTGATGAGTGACTTCACTACTAAATCTAGGATTTGGTTGACCATTATTTATAGCAGGGTCTCTCCCACCACTGCATACTCAAATAGTGGCATGCATCTTGGACAAAATTACTTTGAATGTTGTCCAGTTTGTGATCATGGAGATTCGACACTACATAAACAAAGGAGGTCCTATTCCCATATTCCCATCCTTGATCATAGAGTTGTATTGGTGAGATGGGGTTGATAAGTACCTAGAGGATAGTTATATCTCTTCCAAAACTTCTATATAGCCATTGAAAATCTGAGGAGAGGGAGCTCTTGGAAAGAGCAAGAAGAAGAAGTTGACTTGGGGAGGTCAGTAGAGGATAATATATATTCATGCAGACTATCCACAATAGAGAAGTTTGATGAGATCTCAGTTGAGATAAGGACAATCAATGATCTTATATCTAAGCTTCCTCAGGGTTCGAAAGAGCCTTCCGCCACCCGTCACTCCTATGTTGCCCTATCCAACTATGAGAGATACTTGGAGGACTAGAACAAATAGAGGGACACTATTTCTAGGATTAAGATAGCGTAACCCTCATTGGAATTATCTCATAAGCCACTACAGGAGTCACATGATAAGATGCAAAAGAGAGAGAAGAAGAGGAAAAAATTCTTTATGAAGATGTGGAAGAGGGTGAAGGCCTATGGAAGGTACTAAAACCCAAAGAGAGACTTTCTTCTCCCAAATCTAAGAGTGATGATGAGGTACTAGTAGCATTGTTTGACTATGAGGATGACAGGGATGATGCGAGACTGAGAGAGATGATAGTGCTTGATGCGGTTACAAGGAGCACCTTTAAATCTTTTCTTATGGTTTCATAATTATAAAGTGAGGTCACTACAAGATTTTAGTTAGGTGTGCCCGTCTTCATAGTAGACATAGTTATTTGATTATTCTGTACTATTTACATATTTGGTTGGATCTTTTTATTTTGTTTTTGGATGGTTTGGATAATCGTATTTTTATTTTGGGTTGTAATATTCGGTCACCTTGATGGTGCCTACATTTCATGGATTAGTTGTCTATTTTCATTCTAGATTTATATTTTATTCTTATCTTGTTCATGATATGTCGGACGAACCTTTCTCTATGATAGATTGAGTGATAACATTCTTAAGAAAAAATCATCATGTTTGGGTTTGGAAACATAGATGTAGGGAAAGTCTAAGTACCCGTAGCATTAAAGTTTTGGTATCTCCCTTTTACTTATGGTGAATTCTGAGTAACCATATAGATTTCCCTTATGAGAGCCAAAATGCGAGAAGAAGGCTTGATTTGGTACCATTAATAACAAATTTTGTATAGTGTGAATGTGAAACAAGCACCCCCCCATTTGTCCAATTTTTTATTTTTGAAAATCAAGGGCATGGACGTTAATAATTTTGTAACAATGATTTACCTTTTTTTGTGACTCCAAAGTCCATAGTTAGCCGTATATGGTAGACGCCTCCTTTTGTTTCTAATAGGAAATGTAATGGAGCCTCCTTGAAAAGTTTACATGTCATGTGCAGTGAGTGTAGTTCTTTAACTCTCATGCTTACTTGTAACATCTAGAACTTTCCCCGTTAGTATATCTAGGCTAATTATGATTATGTTTGGTTGGTGAAATGATCTTACGCCTTCTTTGTGAACATATGAACCCACTGTAGCCTAAAGAGCCTTTCCGTACATAGCATAGTATCCCAAGTCACCCATTTTAAGCCTTCAAACCTTTATTTGTCAACCAAATTACAAGCCTTGGACCATTTAAATTTTACCCCTCTTTTGAAGACTACCCTCCTTGAATGTAAAAATACAACTTGAGGCCAAAAGTTTAAGTTGGGGGTGGTAAGTGTTTGAAGAGGTGACCTTTGGCCATGGTATTGTAAGTGAATGCCTAAAATCTAACCAAAGAGAGCAAGTGAAAAAGTGTAAAAAATGGAATCATCAAAAGAAGAAAAACATAGATTGAACAAAAAAAATAAATGAGAAGAAAATGCTATAGAAGAAATAGGTGAATTAAGTTAGTGAAAGTAGGCACATGTGTGAAGTTGGAAACAAATGAAGTAGCCCATGGCCCAAAGTTTGATTGAATAGGATGATGTAGATATTCAGGAGGGTGTAGTCACTTTGTTCCCAAATAATATCATACTTTTTCCTGAGCCTACATTACAAGCCTGAAAAAGTCCTTCGAGATCTCCAACCATGTGTATTCGAAGTAGTGGCAATTGAAAATAAGGGCAAGTATATGGTATGATACTTGTTCACATTGAGAGATTCTTCATGAGGGTGAGCTCTTGCATTTTAATCCCTTGTTGCATGATATATAATTTGGTGTGTGTAATTTTTTCTTTAGAGGAGTCATGTAGACTAATCGAAGTGGGTGAAATTGTCATCTTTTAAAAATAAGACAAAAGAGTGTGGTTGAGTCGTTAATAATGGGGAGTTATTTTTGGAGAATTAGTGTTGTTGATTAGTTGTTCTTTAAAGTCTTTTTAATCCTTGAGATTGTTCTTTATGTTGAGGGGAGTTGTGAAAATAGATTTCCTATGCTTGAGAGCTAATTGTTGGTACTAATCAAGATCGGAATCATTGTGATCATTTAATCATATGAACGAGCTTATATTTGCTAGGTGTTATTAAGTAAGAAGTAGTGTTTCTTGAGGACAAGAAAAAGTTTAAGTTGGGGGTGATGATGAGTGGTAAATTTACCACTCATTGACATCTAAATCCGTGCACACTACTATGGTTAAATTGTGTAAATGAGATGAAATTGCAATTTGAATGAACTAATTCCCATGGTTTGCAGGTCTTACAGGTAATTGGAAGAAACAAAGTGAAGTAGGTTGAAAAGAGAACCAAAAGGGCAAAGTTAGTGTAAAAGTTGGATAATCTGGAGTAGGGATTGACCCTCAGTTACCACGATCGCGGTCTGAGGGTCTCGACCAGTCAAAAATTGGTGATTGTGATAGGATTACCACGATTGTAGGAGTTGTGATCACGATCAGCTGATGGCAATTGCGATGCCGCAGAAGTTTCCTAGGGGCAGATTGGTAAATTCACACAACTGGTTCTTATTATTAAAAGGGAAAAACCCTTACACACTTAAGGCATCTTTTCAACTAGAATTCAATTTTTGTATTAAGAAAAACCCTACTAATTTGGGAAAGACAAAAAAGGGCAGCCCAGTGCACTAAAACTACCGCTATGCGCAGTGTTTGGGGAAGGTCCCTACTATGAGGGTGTATTGTACGCAACCTTAACTTGCATTTCTCCCAGAGGCTATTTCCAAGGCTTGAACCCATGACCTCCTGGTCACATGGGAAAGACAATTGTAGCAAAATTTTTCAAGAGATTTTAGTTGTGAGTTGAGATTGAAGCTTTGGAATTATTCTTATTTATTACAAATAGAAGAATTGGGTGCTAATTTGGGTATGTATTTTCTCTTCAATCTCAGAAGTACCTAACTATCAACTTGGGGTTATGTTTTTCTCTTTAATCTCATGAGGATCTAAATATCAACTTAGAGTTATGTTTGAATAGGGTACAAATGTGTGTGGGTCTTGACTGTTAGTGTCAATTATTGGTTAATGATGTTGGGTTTCACTGATACTTGATTGTTAAATTGAAATTTATGGGTGAAAACCCTAATTTCCCTAAATCCCACATCATCCTTGAAAGAAGGATGCGAGTATTTTCTTAGATCCCACATCATCCTTGAAAGAGGGATGTGGGTGACAAGTATTTGTGAACAATAAATTAGATCTTAGCATATCTCTTTACATTGTCTTAGAAATAAGGATAGATTATGAATATTCTGTCTTTGGTATCATCCTAGAAATAGGGATGCCCAATTGAGGTTTTGGGTTGATTTTCTTACCACACCCATGAGGTATTCGAAAGAATCCATGGGTGATATTTAATTTTTTGTTGAAAGACTAACACCAAAACTCCTAATCTAGCCTACCCATATATTCATTAACTAGAATTAGAATTTTACTCTCAAGTACCCATACACTATTTGCCCCTAGGAAAGTATAATCCCAAGACTATTCTTTTATTGGAATTTAGTCTAAAATTGTTGCTCTCAAGTAGTGTTACAAGTTAATTTTGTGTACAAAACATTCCAAATCCTACTACCCCAAGTTAATTCATGTCTTATTTTAAGTTTACATTGCGGGTCAATACTTAGTAAATATTAACATACATAGGATTTGAAAACTAGTCACTTTGCTCGTGGATTCGACTCCAACTCAAGTTGGATTAGTATATTGAAGATGACCGTCTTGCACCAAAATAATGGTGTAAGTTAAGCGTTATCACTTGGTTCAACAAGAAAGAGAGCACTAAAGTAAGAAAAAAATTTCATCGAGAAAAAAGTATTAAAAATCTGACCTAATTTAATCTTAATGTTACCTAATGATGTAGTTAATATCAAAATTTGATAGTAATTTCGCCTTAGGATATAGTGGAGAATTAGATCTTACAATTTGAGAGACCCAATCCTTGCGATTTTGAGGGACGCGGAAAAAATTGTTGGACTTTGCCGCTTAGAGAGAGAGACAAAATTTTCTAATCTAATATAAGTTGCACCCTTTTTGCTGAAATATTTTTTGACCCACTGAAATTTTAACATTTAGAGACTAGATTTTTTTTCTATTATTTCTTTAAAGAATGAAAATATGTATTAGGGACTAGAAAATAATTTCATCCCTGTAAGTATGTTATTAGGGACCATATTTTATCCTCATCGCTAAATCTTGGTCCTTAATAGGCCTTTTTCTTGTTATGATAATAAGAGGACACGTAGGAGTAAGTAGATCCCTAATAGAATAAAGAAAAGACCAACTGACGACACACCAAAGTCGTACCTATAATAACAACATGCAAAGACTCAACCTTGAGCCTATCAGGTACTGCATACAACTAACCACACCCACCACTTGGCTAGGTTCTTCACCGATCTCCTGCCCTACCTTCCCAAGAACCTCCATAGGCACCTTGGGGGCCATCCCTACGACCATGCATACCACCTCTAGCTGAGTGATAAACTGCTCTAATAGGGGGAACAACCTGAGTTACGGTAATAATTGCCCAACGACTAGGGTACTCACATGAGTAAAGACCAAAAACTCCACAACCATAACATATCCCATGAGAGAAACCAGAACCAAAAGGTCCAACTGACCCAGAATGACCACTACGAATAGAATAACGATAAGGAGTACCCTTAGAATATCTGCTACCCTGACTAGGGTGATCATTAACACAAGACTTCCCTCCTTCAGTAATATGAGTGCTGCCTAAATGGGTCTACTAGGCAGACTCTGAGGCTGATACGATGGTCTTGAAGGGTATTTACCCTGAGAACATCTACCTTTGAATTAGGAGCTACTATGACTCCCACTGAAACTATGCTAATATCGAGGCATCTTATCACCGCCACCTTGGTCCTTGAAATGTATCTCCCCCATTGTCTGTGTGTGATCAGACATCTCAGAAAAAGACCTACCCGTAACAACTAAACTCTGAGTAGACATGCAAATAGGAAGTCTACATCCTCGAATAAAGCAATGAGCCCTCTCATACTCAATAGTCAAAATAGACGTAGCATGCCTATCTAATCACAACAATCATGGAGCCTTGATCGAACCTCGATAACTGATCCTTCAAATGATCCCTAAAACTATGAGGTATGTACTTCTCCAAAACTCTCAGAGAGCTGAGCTTATATCAAAGGAGAAGATCCAGCTGACCTAGAATTAAGATGATCTCTCTACCAACATTGAGATGCCAAGTCTAAATGAAAAGTAGCGCAATCCACATATGAGTCTCAACTAGGCCCAAATTATGAAGTCTATCCTCATAAGCAATCAAAAACTCATATGCATTCTCGCCTGGTGCACCAGAAAACCTAGGCAGAGCTAATCTCATGAATCCGCCCAACATCATTTTCTCCTTAATAGACATAGCAAGATGGGAAACCACAGGTTAAGTAACTACCAATTGAGCAACTACCAATGCCGAAGGGACCTTAACTTTGGGAACCACAGCTATAAGTTGTGCCCCTGCTTTAGTACCACTCTGATCTATAGACTATGCACCATAAGATGATGCACCATCAACCAACCCTAAAATATAAACCAAACCAAGAATAAATAAACCTTAGTGGAGCCTGGGCTGGTCTCTGGCCCACCATTAGCTGGGGCAAAAGAATCTCTGGCTCAGGAGCAGGAATAGGGTTTATTGAAGGTCCCCTATCCTGGCCCCTAGCTATAAATATCTCAAGGATATCCACGGCCTCTGGGTGATCTAGAAACAATGACAGGATACCTAGGATCGGTTTTGGGACCCTTATCTTGTATAGCGGTAGCACATGTCCTAGTCATCTGCGAAAGAGTGAAACCAAAGGAATGCCTTAGACACCAACTCAAACTCTTAGTAAAAAATAGGTGAAAGAAGTGAAGAACTCCTAAGAATGTCCAATAGCCCCACAAAGATAAGAAACGAATGTTTTTGTTCCGATTCACAGGACTCTCCCAGACACTTTCTCATGTACCAACAGTATTAGTGAAACCTAGGCTCTGATACCAAATTTTCACAAGCTAATTTATGAGTCATGATGGCAACTACAAAATCTCACCAGTAGGTAAGCGAAACCATAGTCTGGAACTAATTGTAATGGGCTAACTTGGTGGAAAATGCCCCAAAAAGAGCAAACTACACAATACAATTCATAAAAAAACATGGCAATAAAAATTGTCTGAAAGGCAACCATAAAATAGAAAACCATTCCACGACCTGGTATAGTTAGGATTAGAGCTACTACAACACGCCATAAGTTCTAGAATAGTAAATACAATCTATCCCAAAGAAAAAGACTAGACATAGATAAATAGAAGGAGAGGGGTAGATCCAACTCCAAGAGCTTACCTTATCTCAAAAATCAATAATAGTACGATCCTTAAATCAGTGACAACAACTAGTACTCAAATCTATACCAAAAAGGTATAAAAGTATAGTATGAGTACAAAAACCATGGGTACTCAGTAGGAATCAATAGTCGATTGAGTTAAATAAGGATATAGATATGATAATATGCAAGATAACATAACTAAGTCAAAGAAAAGAGCGAACCTGAGCAAGACTCCCACTTTGCTATACATAATTAAATAAATAAGCTGGAACAATAATATAAAGAAAAGATAATTATAACTATAATATTGGCCCCCATAAGACAATAAGTGCAAAAAAGTAAATCACCCAAGATAAACCCCCTTAAGCCTGGAGGGTACAACAAAAGATAATATAATCGAACGATCAGGACTTACCAACCTTAATTCTATCATTGGAAACCCATCCAGATCATGTAACACTAAGAACCACTCCCCTTACCAAACTCAAACCGGTGTTTATATCCTCACCATCATAACTAATAGCCAGACTCGAATTGATATATATATATCATAAATATCATAATTAATTTCTTGATTTAAACCGGTACATGTATCATCAATGTCAACATCAACAGCCAGACTCAAACCAGAATATATCATCAATATCATAGTTAATAGCCTGACTCGAATCGATATTCATATTATCAATATCATAATATAATACCCCAACTTAGGAAGGAGCCCCACATCGGCAAAACATAGGAGGGATGCTGGGTATATAAGTGAGAAAGCCTTACTCCCTAGTGACGCATTTGAAAGCCGTGCGGGCCTAGGCTCAGAGCGGACAATATCACTAGTGGGTTGGGCAGAAACAGAGGTATCTCGGGCCCGTGTGGTTTGGGATGCCCATTGCAGCCAGGGCCTCAGGCCGGTTCATGACAGAATAGTATTAGAGCTGCTCCTGTGTCTTCCCTGTCGATGTGGGCCAGAGTTTAAACTGAGTGTAGGAAAATCCTGGTAAGGCAGGAAAAAACTCAGTCCTGAGTCTAGGAAAATACCATTCGGTGTGGTGAAACTCAGCGAGGATGCTGAGTCCATAAGCGGGTGTATGTAACACCCCAACTTAGGAAGGAGTCCCACATCAGCAAAACACAGGAGGGATGCTGGGTATATAAGTGAGAAAGCCTTACTCCCTAGTGACGAATTTTAAATCCGTGTGGGCCTAGACCCAGAGTGGACAGTATCACTAGTGGCTTGGATAGAGATATGGGTATCTCAGGCCCGTGTGGTTCGGGATGCTCGTCGTGGCCAGGCCCTCAAGCCGGGTTGTGACACATAACTATCGAGTTTTTACCATAATGAGCATCAACTCCTAATATCAAGCCTTCACACCTATTAAGTATGTAGTCTCATCAAGCCTCATAATAAGCATCTCATAAACGTATAACACATGTATAAAGGTGTACAAAAACTAGTTTGAGTCTTGGCCTAAGGCGATCCGAGAGAAACCCACTTTAAATCCCCATGATTCATTATAAGGAAAATCTAAACCCAATAAGAATAAGGTATATAAATCCACATTTAAATGTTAAACAAATCTTAAGTATCCCTAAGATAGAAATTCTGCTAAGTAACTAAGCAACTTACCCAAGTATTCCCAAATTATGGTTTTCAGGTAGCCTAAATGGTCCAACAGACCTAAGTATTACAAATTTATCATCAACACATAAAGACCATCCCCAATATAATATAATATAATATAATATGCATACTATGAACTGGCTCTATTTATGAAGAGGAAAAAACTAGCCTATCTGGACGCTGAAGAAAGATTAAAGAATCCATTAAATCATTGATTTTCCTTCTAAGATTCCTCTGTAAGGTGTTACGCTATCAAAATCACAGTCTAATCATCAACATAATAATAAAGATACCCATATTTCACTTCAAGTCCAAAATTATGAAAAATCCACATGTGGGGCCCATTTATGAAAATTGCATTTCCAAAATCAGTTTAACGTTCCCATATGCTTAAGGAATATTTACCCTAAAAATGGGTGAATTTTGAGCTATATTGGTGCTAAAATCAAGTCGCCAAGACTTTGGGATTCTTAGAGAAGAAAGGGAAAATCAACTATGAAAATGGAGGAATCTTACCTCAAATTTTAAGGAGAATCGCATAATTAATCTTTACCCAATGTCTCAAAAGCACCCACAATGCTATTCCTAAGCTATCCCACTTCTTAGGGTTTAAGACTCTTAAGAATGGATGAGAAATAGTCCAAAATAGGATGAAATGGTGTATTTATACCCTTACCAAGCTCACGGGTATCGCATTCATGATATGTCGATAGCAATCACGATACCTAGCCAAAATATGGAAGTCGCTTATGCGACAAAGCCATTGCATTCGCGGTACTTAACACACTAATAAGAGTGTCTCTTTCATGACTAAAAATGCCATATTTGCAATACTTGTTGGTGTCTGCCAGATCACGTACACGATCAATGACCTGCTCTCGCATGTGCACCAACACCAATTATGACTAGGAAATTTTCAAGCTCGGCCAACCCCCGAGATTCATCTTAAATATCGTATACTCAAACTGGGTATGCTACCGTATAAAATTCACTGTTTCAAACTCAATGGCGCAGTCAAAATTTCCATTCAAGATCGTTTCAATGAAAATAGGTCATACACCCAACTTACCATTCTCTTAACTTCTGACCAATAGCTCAAAATAAGCTCGGGTGTCTTGGGATCCAAACCAAGGTATACCTAGCATAAAATTTGTATTTAAGAGTTGTTGGAACAATCAAAATTAGCATACAAGGTCGTTTGATTGAAATTTCAGCTTGGTAGCCAATTTAAACCAACGAGGACTTCAATACAGGGAATTGAATCTAAAAAACTAACGAGCTGCCCAATAATCAAATCATCAGTCCCAGCAAGTGATAAATGACTTGGGGCAGCTATAGAAAATCTCTAATAGTGAAATAAGTGGAAATACGGAAAATAACTTGAAGGGTAATTACGTCTAAATTTAATTTGTTCCCTATTTTAGTATAATTATATAAATCATTTCATTACTGTTTATAGTGTGTATATATATATATGTTGCATTTTATCTTAAGAATATTTAATATTTATATAGATGTATATGCATATTTATAATATGATTTTGTTTTTATATTCTTGTCGATTGTTGTGTAAATTATTAATAATTAATTTTTGCACAACATGTATACTTTGGTGTGTAGATCGAAGGCATGCAATTGGTTACTAATGACATTCAATACTAACAATATCAATTTTTTTAAGATTCAAAAGTTTCAGCAAGAGCATACTTGTCCTTTAAAGGATCGGGTGTACGAGCAGAAACATGTTAGTAGTACATTATTGGTGGTATTGTGAAACAAAAGTTATCCAACCATAAAAAAATGTATTCAGCGAGGCGCATACTAGAGGATATTAAGAATGAGATCGGATTAGACTTGACTTATACAATGGCATGGAGGACTAGAGAGAAACCTTTAATTTCATTGAGTGGGACAACATATGCATCCTACAATAGACTATCGGGATATTTATATATGTTGGAAAAGATTTACCCTAGTTCACATATGCAAATGAAAAATTATATCTCTCTATTCCTCAATTAAAGGATTTGATTCTTATCGACCAATTATTGTTGTTGACGGCAGTCACCTCAGGGGTACATAAATGGAACTTCTGTTTCAGTAAGTACACTTGATGGAGAAGATTTTTTTGATAATTAGAATTTAAAACATGATTTTGTTTTCTAGATTGTTTATATAGTATTAAATACGTATAATCATCTTCAGAACACAATTTTTTGCTTGAGTAATATGCTGAAATATTACATGTATAGGAAGATCAGTGATGACAAAATGGTATCCTGTTGAACCAAAATAACACAAATGAGTAAAAAAAATTATATTATGTATGTAATGCCTTACCCCTGAAGTAAGTGTATTCATATACATATTATAACGCATAAAAATATATATTATGTCACAACTATATATGTGTGTGTGTGTATATATATATATATATATATATATATATATATATATATATATATATATATATATAGCTTTAATTTATACATATACACATACATGTATATTATGTCAATTATGTAGATATCTTTATACTGAAATCAAATGTACATATCTATATACACTTAAATGTGTATTACTTCGAAGATTAATATACATATATGTAAGTAATTAGTATCCCCCTTAAACAAGTACTTTTTTTTAAAGATTATGACATTCTACACAAATATTCAACAAAATTTTGAATTGATAAATATACAAAACTATCTTGGAATGATTCTCAACGTTATTTCTTCCCTTTTTGAATTGAGTAAGCTTAGAACATTTTGTCCTTTCATCCTTGCTAGTAGACCCAATATCTTTTTCAGTTTTTTTTGTCCCCCAGTACCATCCATCAATGTTTTAGAAGTGTTAGTTAAATCATCTTTTGATTGTAAATCTACCATGATATTGTGAATATTAACATGGTCATTGCAATTTTTTTATGATTCTGCTCTCAATTTGTCCTCTTTTAACTTCACTAAAAAACCTGCATTGACACTATCTAATTGAGAAACACCCAAATCAAATGATGGAGTGCTACAATTAATCGTATCTATATGTTCAATACATCTTGTCAATCTCCTATAAGGGTTTTTTATCCATTTGAAAAACAAGTAATTGACACTGAAAAATTGATGAAATTTGAAGAAACTTAGTGGCTTATTTAGAGAATATCAAAAAATATTAAAGGAAAACAAATCTATAAACCCCGAAAAACTAAAAATTAGCACAAAATCTTCAATGCATATCCCCATGGATGTTTAGGGATGAGAAATTACTCCAGAAAATCTATAATGCAAAATCACAGTGGATGTTTAGGTGAATACAAAAAATTGATTGATTTGGGAGGAGAATTTGGTAGGAAAATATTCTTTGAGATATGTTCAAGAAGTGTGCATAAGCTAATACCGTAAAACTATCCAATCAACTAAGAGAGAGCTAAGAAAAATTAATTACATAAGAAAGAAAGCATTATTTGTTATATACATTGCATATTATATTTGTATATAGGGGTCCACAAAAAATAGTTTTATAACTAATAAGTAACTATGTAGGGTCACTTTTTAAAACCTTAACCATGTCATGTAATTATTGAATTATTTTGTCTATGGTATGTAATTTTTTCTAATATAAATATCATATCATGTGTTAGTTAGTGAATTAAACGAGTCTTCAAAATGATACGAAACGCTCTCTAGACTAGCCTACACTGAAACCCTAATTTTTCTTCATTGATTTACTCATGGCCACTATGGCTATTGGGAAACCTCCACCGGAGGTTGCTCAACAAAATGATTCTGAGTCTCAACATGGGAAAGGTATGACATATGCTACTACTCTCAAACCAACAATGTCTAAAGTCATACCACTTCCTATTAAGCTTATAACATATCTGCATGGCAAACAATGGGTCATATGGGAAGAAGAGGAGGCAACACAAATGTTTATGAACAAAGAATTGGAATATGCGGTGGTTAGGAAGTTTTCTTATGGATGGCTTGACATCCAAGATCTGAGAAAGTTGATTCCAAAACAATGTGAATTAAAAGGTGATGTGAATATAAAGGTTTTTAGCAATTGGTATGTTTTGATTAGAGCATCAAGGATTGAGGATTATGTGCATCTCTTGTCAAAACTAATTTTTTATATTGCACATCGAAATTAGAACTATCCAATGAGGACATTGAAGTGGGATCCGTTATTTGATCCTAATGAAGAAACATCAGTATCAATTGCATAGATTTCACTCCTAGCACTTCCTCCAAACTTTTTTGGTAAGGAAACCATATTTTCAATTGCACCAGCAGTTGGAAAACCTTTGCAAGTTGACATGGCCACTGCTAATAAAACAAGACCAAGTTGTGCATGAGTGAAGGTAGAGGTTGATTTGTTAGTAGTTTTTCCTCAATAAATTAATATGGAGTCAAAAAGAAGTCAGGGAAATAACAACAAAATGGATTACTATCAAATATGACTATCTCCCTAAATATTGCAAAAATTGTAAATTGCAAGGACATAATGAAAAGGAGCATTTTGTCTTGCATCCAGAATTGTACCCAGAGGATGACAAAGAGATTCACCCAATAGAACAAATTGATGACAAAAAGAAGGAGGAGTAGGGAACAAAAAATGAGATGAAAAACAAAGAAAATGATAGATAATTTTACGAATAGAGAAATCAAAATGTAGCAAGGAGAGGTCGATTTCCAAATAGAGGAAGCAATGTTTAAAGAGGACTCAGAGGGACAAACAACATAATAAACATGTGAAAATAGGGAATAAATTTGATGCATTAGATACTGAGGAGGACTCAATTGAAAGAGCTGCAGGAAAAGGAAAAAAAGGAATAATAGATAATACAAAGAAGTTGAATCAACAAGAATAAAATGAAGACAAATAAAATGACAACAAAAAAGAGGAGGCAAAAAGCAAGAAGGGGGAAGATGCTAATAATAATATTACTCAGGATAAATCAGACAAAGAAAGTACAGTTAACATAAGAAAGGAGAAAAAAGCTGGTCATAATGATAGCAGTTCCAAGACTCAACAAAAGAAATGGAAAATCAATAGAATAGAGTTGGCGAGGAATCATCAACGACAGATTAGCATCAGACATCTCAGGTACAAAGAGAAGAAGAAAGTAGGCCACCAGATCATAGCATGATACAAAGAAAAGGGGATAAACAAAAGCAATAAGAATAAAAAATTGGGGAAATAGAGGATGTGATACAAGATGATAATGGAGAAAAATCTAAAGAAGAAGAATATTTTCAAAATAATATACATGAAGTAAGAAAGAAAGGGGATTTATCACCAAGACACATAAAAGAAATGCAGAAGGAGCGCAGAGGAAGAAACAAGACACACATAAAATAAAGGCGTACAAGGTGTAGTTCTACAAAACCCATAAACAGTTAATGATAATACACAAAATATTATTCTGAAACATAAGATCATTTAACACTCAAGATTCTTTTGAGAGATTAATTAATCTTAAATATAAGAATCATTATTCTTATGTTGCCCTTCTGGAACAATTCTAAGGGCCTCAAGAAGTAAAAAGTTACAAAAGAAGATTAGGGAAGGAGAATGTTTATGTAAATAGAGCAGCAAAGATTTAGGTGTTCTGGAATTTAGAGTGGGAGGAAGAGATTAAATTAGACACTCATCAATAAGTTACTATCAGGTTTAAGCATACAACCTGTGGGAAAGAGATGGTTATCACTACAGTGTATGCAAGATGCAGTACTATAGAAACAGTAGAGTTATGGAAAGATTTGGGTAATTCTACTGAGGATATAGATAAGCCATGGATAGTTGGAGATGATTTCAATGTAATATTAATGATGCAAAGAAGCTTGATGGGCTGCCAGTTACTCAAAATAAGAGAGTGGACTTTGCATAATGCATTAATGTGTGTGCTTTAAGTGAAATCGGGTTCACTGGAAGTGTATATACATGGTGGAATGGTTGGATAGAGGAGGCATATATATTTAAAAGACTGGATCATATATTTGGTAATCAGGAGTTCATGAATAAATTTGCAGCTTCAGAAGTACAATACTTAATTCGACAAGGATCAGATCATGCTCCATTGCAATTAATTTGTTGTGCTACTCAAGAGCCAGTGCCCAGACTTTCAGATTCCTTAAATTTTGGGTCAAGCACAAGGATTTTAAGAGAATGGTTGAAGAAAATTGAAAGATGAAGTAGGAAGTGACTGGAGTGAGTTTGTTTCAAATTTTACATAGTAAGATGAAAAAAATGAGGCAAGATCTGGGGAAGTGGAGTAGGGAAGATTTTTGGGATATATTTCAAAAGATAGTTACTCAAGAAGACCTTGTAAGGATGAAAGAAATCCAACTGGAGGTCAATACCTCTAAAGAGAACAGGGTTGATCTAATTAAAGATGAAGTTGATTTAATAAAGATGCAATTATTGGCAACAAAAAAAAAAGTATAAAATGGTTTATTAAAGGAGATAGAAATACCAAGTTCTTTCATGCATATGTGAAGAAAAGGAGAAGAAGACTGCAGATTAAAAAAATAGAAGCAGAATATGGACAAGTGCTGAAAACAATTGATGAAATAAGGATGGAAACTTAAAGAGTGTATCAGAAGCAATTTAAAGAAGAGGGTAATGTAGAAGATTATTCTATGTTGCAGTTGATTCTCAAACTCATTAATCAAGAACAAAATTGTAGAATGATTGAGGTGCCTACTAAGTACGAGGTTAAGGAGGCAGTTTTTGGACTGAGTAAAGATAAAGCTAGTGGTCCTAATGGGTTCTCTGGTGAGTGTTTTCAGTACTGTTGGGATATTATTGGGGATGATGTGTTCAGGATGGTGATGGATTTTTACTGTGGAAGTGAATTACCTAGGTATGTGACTCATACAAACTTGGTACTGCTTCCTGATCTGAGGTGTTTTTTATACACTTTTGTATCATTATTCTAACTTATGTTGCCTTGTTTTGAGAGCAATTCGTGTGGTTAACGCGTTCATATTGATATAAATAAGTATTTAAGTGTCCAAGCGTGTGATTACAATGTTCAAAGTATTTTTCAAACAATTTTGTGTTTAATTGAGTCATTTAGAGTTCAACCCAAAAAAATAGTTTTACTAGCTTGAGCTAGGTGTGTGTCTAGTAGGTCTCGTTGGATTGTAATTTTTTAAAATTGTTTGAAATATTTTAATGGTGTAATTATGAGTGGAATAGCTTATTTTTAATGTGCAAAGATTAATTTAATTAAGTCCAGAGTTGAAATAATAAGTTGAAGATCATTGCGAATTTGCTTTATCCAAGCTCTTAATTTGATTTGTTTTTTAGAATATTGTGTTGTTTTAATTTTTAATATGTGGTGTGTGATATTGCAGGAGGCCTTTTGAATTAAATATGGTGATATGTTGATGATTTAAAGGCCAAAAATTTATTGAAAATACGCTACAAAAGGCATGTGCAAAGGATAAGACGCTTAACACTTAATCAAAATTTTGAAAATAAATTTCAGTGAGTCAACACAAAGTCAATGGGTCGCATTGATGGACGAACAATTTACACTTAGAAAATGTTTTTAGTATTAATTCTAGTATAGCGATGCGAAGACGACGCGTCGCATCGCTCATTCAAAAACAGCAAAGTCAAAAAGCACCGACAACAAGTTGATATTGTCCTAATTTAATTCAAATTGCACGCAATTCAATAGGTGGCTGGTGGACCTTTATGCACGTGCCAGCCTTGAATCCCAAAAATAATTGGAGTATATTATATATTATATACAGCTGGACAAAAATTGACAATATTGTATATATATATATACAAACCTAACATGCTACAGGGGAGAGGTAGGACGGCTGGACATAGTTTTGAGTTTTTTTAACGAGGTTGCTACACAGTTTATTAGGTTTTAATTTTATTTTTAGTTTTTAATTTTTCATATCATGTATTCAATTATTTGGATCATGATTATGAATATTAGTGGCTAAAAACTCTCTATTCGGGGGTTAAATCCAAGAACATGATTACTAGTGCTTTGGATTAAATTCTTTAATTTTGCTTATCATATTTGGTTGTTTGTTTATTCTTGTTTTAATTATTTTATGAATTGATCACCCATAAAACATATATATTGTCAACCTTTTCATCTTGGGAGAGGGAATAGGGAGATAGAACATGGAAATAAACAAAGTTTGGGTTTTTATTCTTTTATAAAATAAAGAATTAAACTTAGCGTCTAGGACAGGAATATACTTAGATGCCTTACTTGATTCATACGTAGGATGACAGCTTTAATTAACTTAATTGGATTATTATATCCCTGCTCAATGATGTAGTTGTATTATCCACCTTAGGTAAATATTATAGGTTGGGAAACTATGATCATGCAATTAACCCTACGAATCAACAACCAAGATAAGCAAAGTAAGGAATTAATTTCAATAACATAGTATGATTGTTCGGAGTTCTTTAACCCTGGGATTTTCTCCATTGATTGTTCCAAGAATTTATTTTTCTGCATTATTTATTTTATTTTTATTTTACAAAAAAATTTAGAATTCTCTTTTTGATTTCTTTTGCACTAAATTAATCTAGACGGTGAACTAAAATTAAATTATTGCCAAAT